>NC_051155.1:116181348-116442926 GCF_013339745.2 Dermacentor silvarum
GAGCCGGCGTTGCATCGTATATATAAATGGGGCGGCTTACTGGGATTCGTCGGCAGAAATGGAAACGTTAGTCGGAGAGACTGAAAGACTCCTGGCTTCGTCGTCAGAACGAAACCAAGAGGAGGCAGCGAGCCGAGGAGACGGAGGAAGAACGAGCAGCACGCCTCGTGAAGCGTCGTAAGTACGAAGCGTCCAGGAGAGTGGATTCAGATGAGGATAGCACCCCAAACGTGTTCAAGTCACTGGACGACAACCCCTTACTCTCCCGCCTCACCTATCATCGGGACGTCTTTGTGGCAACTGACAAACAACAAAATGAAGACATTCAAAATAAATGCGTTACACTTTAAAATGTATAGTCTTTAATGTAACCATAACTTAACGAGAGGTAACAACCAAACCTAAACACTCAGACGTACGAAGCTAAACGATAAAGATGTAGCCGTAGAGAGAACCAAGCTAAACAATAAGATTAACCGTACATCTCGCTACGCACACCCAGGCAAAACTGAGTTAAGCCACAACCAAATTTCTTTTTATCGCGAACGTGCCAAGATAAGTGCAAACTCGTAACCACACTTTTGCGTTTTTTGTTGTCAGGATTTCTTCAAATAACATTAAATAAAATGTTAGCAGGGATCCCAGGTCCGCCGAAAAATATGTATTTTGCGGCTTTTTTTGCACCTAACCTTTTCTCGACATCTTCATAGCACTTGAGCTGGAGTATCTTGTCCCCGTACCATCACAGGCGCGGAGATGATTTTTTTAGTGCTTGACGTATTCAGCTGTAAAATATATGAGGTCCTGAGACAGCGTTCCTCATCTCATCTTGGCCAGGCAACGTGGCTGGAATAAAGTTCTGAATCCTGGCGTGAAACGTGGAGTAAAAACGACTGCTCTGACTTTGTATACGCCACATCACCGCGTTTATTCGAAACTTTTCGTTTGCTAGAGAGTGATATATCAATGTCAGTGTTCTCGCCTTCTCGTGGCAATATTCCCGAGGAATCAATTTATTGTTTCGTGACTTCACATTTTTGGGGGATTGCGTTCTCCGGTAGTCCCGCTGGAAGCAGGGACGTTTTGTGGCATTCCGAAGGTGCACACCACTGAGCTTTAAGACGAGCGTGCAATGCGATCTCTGGATTACACACATACAGAGGGAACAGCTTAAAAGGAACATTTAGCTTGGAGGCTGCTATATAAATTCACTGCAATGCAGAAATGGTTTTAATCGGCAACAACTTCACCAAATTTGATGAGATTTGTTGGACTTAAAGGAAAAGCTAAAATCGAGTGTTGTTCTAGCGTATCTTTTATTAAGGCCGTCGTTATATATTTTGGTAAATGGTCAAAATCACAAGTTTTCATAAAACGACACTATGAAGTTTACAACTCTGTAAGAAAGCAAATATAAAATATCCCTATTCTATAAATTGAATCCAATAGTACAATTAAAACGGGTAAAATTTAGCGTATTATACAGGGCTCCTAAGTACACCACTAATATGTGGGTAGCACTTTTGAAATTCATTGTAAACATTGTATCAGTATACGTAAGATATAAAATTCTATATCAACTTTGTCTGCTTTGGTTGTTCTAACGAATGCAGAACTATAGCTGCGATATCACATAGCTGCGATATCAGTTTCTGGCGCAGATTGAATTTGGTAAACTTCGTTTGAACAGAGTTAGATTGCAAGCTTACCGTTGTTTGGCAGTTTTTGTAAAAACACTTCAACGCCCATAATAAAACTTCCCCTTTCAACGGTTTCTAAAATGTACTTTTCTTACTCAAATGCAACAAATGTATTTAATATCGGCGCAGGGGTCAGCTCGCAGTAGCAGTACACCACATATTAGTTGTGTACTGAGGAGCCCTTTATAACACGCTAATTTTACCCACTTTAATCGTACTATTGGATTCAATTTAGAGAAATGGGTCAATTTTTTATTTTGCTTTCTTAAAAAGTTGTTAACTTAATAGTGTCGTTTTCAGAAAACTTGTTATTTTGACTATTTAAAAAATATATAACGACGGCCTTAATAAAAATACGCTAGAAAAACACTCGAATTTAGGTTTTCCTTTAAGTGCAACAAATGTCATCAATTTGGTGCAGTTGATGCCGATTAAAACCATTTCTGCATTGCAGTGTATTTATATAGCAGCCTCAAGCTAAATCTTCTTTTTAAGCTGTTCCCTTTGTATGTGTGTAATCCAGAGATCACATTGCATGCTCGCCTTAAAGCTCAGTGGTGTGCACCTTCGGAATGCCACAAAACGTCATTGCTTCCAGCGGGACTACGGGAGAACGCAATCCCTAAAAAATGTGAGGTCACGAAACAATAAATTGATTCCTCGGGAATATTGCCAAGAGAAGGCGAGAACACTGACATTGATATGTCGCTCTCTATCAAACGAAAAGTTTCGAATAAGCGAGGTGATGTGGCGTATACAAAGTCAGAGCACTCGTTCTTACTCCAAGTTTCACGCCAGGATTCAGACAGCTTCTTGCCGGCACCAGAGACATTTCTACCTGGTGCTAAGAGTGTGACGCCGCGTTTACCACCTTACGTCATCTACTTATGTCGCCACCAATTTTACGCCACTTAGATCTGAACTCTGCTACGGAAATTCACACTGATGTCAGCGTCGTCGGCCTGGGCGCAATGCTAGCGCAAAGTAAACCTGGCTCTGGCGAAGTCTCTGCTGACTTCTCTACTGCCGAAATTACAACTGCGATGGCTGCAAGTGGCTTCTAGTGGTCCCACGCCAACTTCGTAGCGATATCTGCGCTTCATTTCACGCCGACCCTGCAGTGTTACCATGGCGGTGTGCCCAAGACGTACACGTGCCTTCGACTTCGATATTTTTGGCGCTGCATGCACAATTATGCAAGCAAATACGTCCGCTCTTTCCCCGATTGCCAACGCCGTAAATTGGCTCTTCATCCAGCCCCTCCGTTGCAGACACTTCCATGCCCAATCCACCCATTTAACCCTGTCAGGATTGATTTATACCGTCCTCTTCCATGTACGACTGCTGGGAACCGTTGGGCCACAGCGGCCCAACAGCCACAGCGCACGGTCCCATCGGCCACAGTGCACAACGTCGCTCGTTTCATCCTCCATCACTTTTTACTGCGCCACAGCGCTCCTCGTTAACTCTTGAGTGACCGAGGGTGCGTGTTTATTTCTGAAGTAGTGAAGTCTTTCCTTCATCAATGCAACATTATCATCAATCCAACCTCGTCCAATCCAATCTTTCCTTCATCAATCCAACCTCGTCAAAGATGACCAATGGGAATTGCCAAATGGAATGACGAGTGCAGAGTAACGCGAAGGTGTGTCAAATTAGTTATTCCCGTTTAGTTTCTCATTATCAGTCGCTTCAATGGACAGCCCACATGATTAAGGCCCCACTTTTCAGTTGGAGGAAAATTCAGCGTACTTAGTTTTTTTTGTATTAGGCACTAATCCGTTTCGTTTGAAAGAATTAGCAGTTTCTTGAAGCTCTTTATTAGTGAGCAATTCTGCTTGCTTAAGAGAGCGATGTGCTGTATTTCCGTATGCAGTGTCATCTGCATACGGAGCTGCTTACGTGTGAGGAAAACAGACAGATCATCATTGGTGGAACGAGAAAACAAAATCAGTCACATGAGGGAGCCCTGGGGCGCTCTTGTTTCAACAAATGTTCGTTATGATTTGCTGTTCAGTACTCGTACGGATTGTCACGTAATAGTGACAATGAAAAAAACGGCAGCAAGTAACGAAAGTTGTAGCGGTTCCGTTTCAATGCCTCCCCTTATTATATGCCAATATTCATTTGCATTGCCATTAGCTTTCACGACGACCTTACTTTGATAATGTCTTTTCAACTTCCCTGTCATCGATAATGATAGTGCACGTTGCTTCCTGTTGATAAGCCAGTGCTCTCTTAATGTGATCACTCTGAGTATTTCCTCGTTCATCGAAGGGAAAATGAGTGTTCAAAGGTTGACTGCTCTGCGAAAAAAATATTGGCCGCATAACTGCTTGCTTCGCTGCAAATGACGTCGAAAGCCGATAGTCTCCTGCCGCCCCTGATACGTAACACCATCTCTTCTCTCCTCCTCCCACCCCTCACGCTCTTCCCCTCCCCTCTCACTCCTCCCATCATGGATGCAACGGAGGTTCCGCTGAGTTCAATTCAAATTTCCCGCGTTCGTCCAGGTCTCGCGCCAACTGTTGGGACCGTTTCTTACTCTTGGCTTCAAGCCGGCAGCAGAGCCGCGGCTTCAGTCGGCTTGTGTTTAACGTGTAGTGTCTCTTCGACACCATTCTAATGCCTTGATTTTTTGAATTTGCAGTGTTTCTGCCGAGACTTGGTAACAGCCGTATTCCTTAAAGTGGTTGTCCATTTCGCCTTTCTTTCTCTCTATCTGTGTTTCTCTTTCTTTCTCTCTCTCTTTCTTTAAATGTCTCTCTCCCTCTCTCTCGCTCTCATTTTCTCTTTCTCTTGCCCATAGCAAGTTCTGTTACAATTGTTGGTACAACGCAATCATACGGTTCCCATAAAAGCGTGTTCCACAAGCGTGGGTGTACAGCCTGATGGTTATGATGCTCTCCTTCGGACCGTGGGTACTGGTGTTCGAATCCCGCCTCACAAAGAAAGATTATTTTATTTATTTAGTTATTTATTTACTACTCACGCTCTCTCTGTGTCTCTTTTTCTTTCTCTCTCTGTACGTCCTCTCCTCATGCTTGGTTTTGGCCGGGCGGTTGAATCGATTGACAGACAGACAGACAAAGCTTTTCGCGTTTAGGTAGCCCAAGAAAGACTCGTCTTTAAAGGTACTCCACATTGACACATTTTATAGCGAAGTTATACACCTCTACCTTTCAGTATTGTATAAAATATTCACCAAGATAATTTCCAATAGAATCAGGGCAACACTTGACTTCAGCCAACCAAGAGAACAGGCTGGCTTCAGGAAGGGATATTCTACGATGGATCATATCCAAGTCATCAATCACGTAATCGAGAAATCTGCGGAATACAATCAACCTCTCTATATGGCTTTCATAGATTATGAAAAGGCATTTGATTCAGTAGAGATACCAGCAGTCATAGAGGCATTGCGTAATCAAGGAGTACAGGAGGCATACGTGAATATCTTAGCAAACATCTACAAGGATTCCACAGCTACCTTGGTACTCCACAAGAAAAGTAGAAAGATACCTATCAAGAAAGGGGTCAGGCAAGGAGACACAATCTCTCGAATGCTATTCACTGCATGCTTAGAAGAAGTATTCAAGCTCCTAGACTGGGAAGGCTTAGGAGTGAGAATCAACGGCGAATATCTCAGCAAGCTTCGGTTTGCAGATGACATTGTTGTATTCAGAAACAATGGAGACGAATTACAGCAAATGATTGAGGACCTTAATCGAGAAAGTGCAAGAATTGGGTTGAAGATGAATATGCAGAAGACAAAGATAATGTTGAATAGCCTGGCTAGGGAACAAGAATTCAGGATCGCCAGTCAGCCTCTAGAGTCTGTAAAGGAGTACGTTTATCTAGGTCAATTACTCACAGGGGACCCTGATCACGAGAAAGAAATTTACAGAAGAATAAAATTGCGTTGGAGTGCATTTGGCTCACATTGCCAAATCCTGACTGGGAGCTTACCACTGTCGTTGAAAAGAATTCTACCGTTGCATCATTGCATTCTACCGGTGCTAACATATGGGGCAGAAATTTGGAGGTTAACAAAGAAGCTCGAGAACAAGTTAAGGACCGCACAAAGAGCGATGGAACGAAAACTCTTAGGTTGAACGTTACGTTAAGAGACAGGAAGTCAGCGGTGTGGATCAGAGAACAAACGGGGATAAACTATATTCTAGTCGACATTAAGCGGAAAAAGTTGAGCTGGGCGGGCCATGTAATGCGTAGGATGGATAACCGGTGGACCATTAGTGTTACAGAATGAATACCAAGAGAAGGAAAGCGCAGTCGAGGTCGGCAGAAAACCAGGTGGGGTGATGAAGTGAGGGAATTTGCAGGCGCAAGTTGGAGTACGCTAGCGCAAGACAGGAGTAATTCGAGATAGCAGGGAGAGGCTTTCGTCCTGCAGTGGACTTAAAATATAGGCTGATGATGATGACGATGATGATTATACCTCTACCAACCAACGCAATCACATGGTTCCCATAAATGCGTGTTCTACAAGTGTGGGTGTACAGCCTAGTGGTTATGACGCTCGCCTTCGGACCGTGGGTACCGGTGTTGGAATTCCGCCTCGCCAAGAAACTTTCATCGTCATCATCATCATCATCAGCCTATAAAGCTACAAAAAGGAATCGTTGCCTGGGCGGAAGAGGTCGCCGCAGACAAGCGGCCACCTAGAACGCCGTGAAAAATTTTTTTTATAAAGTTGTTTCCTCCTCCTCCTCCTCGAATGAAGAAGGACATGAAAATTCTGCGTGTTCACGACGTAGAAGAGGTGAAGGAAAAAAAACGAGAAAAGAACTATCCGGGATCAAAATAGAAGAAATTGAAAAAAATGTTTCGAAGAATGGACTCGGAGATTGAACAAATCTATTAAGTGTAATAGAGAGTACTTTAAAGGTGATAGGGTTATTTGTAAAAAAATAAATAAAAATTAGTAGCCCTTCCTCTGCCGCCGAAACGGGGGTAAGCGAAGCTTTTCGTGTCTTTCTTCAGTGTTGCTACGAGTGAATTGCAGTAACGAGTGCCAGGTTGTGCTCGAACCACAACCGGTGACACGCACTGGAGCTGGCTCCGAAGTTCCTGTTGAGAAATCGCGTTGAAATCTGGCGATTGCACCGGGGAAGTTGGTGCTAGCGTAGCCGAGGCGTCCACCACCGTTGTCGGATTCCTGGAGGGCAAGACGACGTTGATAAATGGCCCCGATATCGCGTTCCGTCAACTCGGGGCCCGCGGCGTTTCGCCTGGGCTTCGGAAACCACCACGCTAGAATCGGCACGTCGACGACGAGCGCCGTCATTGTGGATGGATTTCCATGAAATTGTTTCAAAATTAAATATGTGCGTTACGCAAGACAATGAATGGCTCATACCCCCGTAAACGCAGCCTCCCCATTTGACGACAAAAGTGAAATTTTACGCTGGAATGATTAGCGGCAACGCAGCCAGCTGTGGAAGCAGGCGACGACGATGAACGCGGGAGCAGTGGCACGAGCGCGTGCCGACCACCTGTGCAGCTATGAGAGCAGCTGGTTTCTTTAGCGTTACATCGCCGGCGCAAGCTAGCGTATACAAGCTTCGCTTGAATGCATAGCTTTGAAAAAATAATTTCGGTTACTTTTGGGTACCCCCTCGTATTTATGTAACTGTCTATGCGTGTTTGTGTGTAAGCATTGTCCCGCCTACATGGGTGACTGGATAGTCAGTGGTGAATCAGTGGTACCGCTGCTAGAAGAAACTCTTTGATGCCGACATGGAGTACTGCATATGTGCCAGTCTGCCTGGGCCAGTCTCCAATGAACCTCTTTTGTGCCAACTAGGCTTACTGCGTATGTGCGAGTAGTTGGGTGCCTCTCTTCAAAGAACGTCTTTGATGCCAACTTGGGTAACTAGGTATATGGGTCTGCGAATGTGCCTCACTAAAATGACGAAAAACATTCCCTCAATTACCCCGACGCTAAGAGGAATCAACCAACGTAAATAGGGATCCTCAAGAGCAGGAACCCGACGCATTAGCTGCCTCCGCCACAAATGCACTGTGCATGTGATGCTTTTCAGTCAACGCCTATCACGACAATGGTTTAGCGCGGTGGCCGAATGGCATTAGGTATGGGCTCTTCAATAAACCTCTTGCGAAATTAGTTTATGTGTCACTAAGTGTGCGGAAATGACGGAGCAATTCTAAGAGTTTGCACGCAATAGTGCACCACGGTTCTGGTCTCGGAGGCCAGGAGTGGACTTCGCGGTGGTGCCACTTGATGGCGAAGCGTGTCTAGAAAGCAGAGCGATAGAGGATCCCGGTTGCCGAATGGCGCTTGTCTCGGCGTTTGCTTGGGCTGCTGTGCCACGGTTTTCGGAGGCAATGCGCTGCCTTCGATGCGGCGGTGCTAACTGGCGCAGCGTGTGCTTAAGAAAGCTCGAATGAGGTGTGCCACTGCAGTGCACGCCTCATACATACCTTGTTTCGACGGTTGCAATACGTTGTCTTGGTATATTGATTTAATGCGAAAGCATTGCCGTTGACAGTCATCGTGAGATGGGTTCTTTCATATTTCTAAAAAAATTTTGTTCACAATAATTTAATTGTTCTCGCACCCCTTTATGATTTGCAGCCGATCTTATTGCAACTTATCAGTCGGCGGATTCTGTTTTGGGACAGTATTCGAGGGCCTTGCAATACTGTCCCAAAACAGAATCCGCCGACTGATAAATTGCATTTGCTCCCCGGCATCTGACAACGTAGGAGTAGACGCTATGTTGCCAGAAATGCATGCAGTAGGACTAGAAGGTCGCATAGTGACATACTTCACGTCACTATTGACAAACCGCACTCTTCGAGTCAAGATAGGAGATCCATTCTCGCCGCTTCATTACATCACACATGGCCTTCCGCAAGGCTCAATTTTGTCCCCTGTACTGTTTAACATAGCCATGCACCGTCTCCCGTATCACCTCGCAAAGATAGACAGGCTGCATCACTCAATATACGCAGACGACATCACAGTATGGACCACGGGAGGGTCACTTGGTGAGCCGCAAGATGCCATCCAAGGAGCTCTAGATACAATACAGTCTCATCTTTCAGCACTCAGACTCTTTCCTCTCGCAGACTCAGACTCTCTCTTTCCCAATCAAAATCACAGTATATTGTGCTTGGTCCAAAGAAGATGGGGGAAGAAGCAGTAACCTTAATGAATGTGCCGGAAATACAAGGAAGCCCGATCGAAAAAGTACAGGACCTCAGAATTCTTGTACTCACTATATCGGACACAGGAAACCACACGGCATGGCTTCAGCAGACACTGAGCCGCTGTCGAGCAACACAAGGGCTCCTCCGAAGACTAACCAGTCGTAAGTGCGGCCTCCGAGAAGACACCCTCGTTATAATGACGAAAAATCGCATCACATCGAGAATTCTGTACGGCTTCCCTTACACACGAACCACGGTAACGATGCATCGTCGCCTCGAAGCAGCTCATCGTCAAAGTATACGTATAGCGCATGGTTTGCCGAAGCATACTCCAACCCATGTGCTTTACTCAGAGGCACAAATTAACACACTTGAAGAACTAAGGGAGGACGCAAGATGTGCCCAGGTGCTGAGGCTAGCCGCTACGTCTTCAGGCCGAAGAATACTCGCTCAGGTAGGTCGGAAGCCACAAGCTCCTCTTCTCCCGACACCTTCGGCACCATGGCTGCCCGTGATGTCGGCCAATGTTCACCCCCTTCCAACCAATGTGGGAGTAAATGAAATAAGTCGGAGGCCTTACCATCACCGCAGAGCCATCCTCAACGATAGTACAGCTTAATGCATTTACACAGATGCTGCTGTTTCACAGAATTACGTCAGTACTGCCTGGACGAACAGCGACGGCAGCAACACAGCAACAACTACAAATAGCACACCATTAAGTACGACCGGTGCAGAACTACAAGCGATTCTAGAGGTTTCTCAGGCAGGCAGAAATGGCCGCCTCGAGCATCACCGCCCTCTACACATATACACGGACTCGCAAGACGCCGTACGCGAACTTAGCAAGATTGACGCACACCCGCTGGCAACCGCCATCCACGAAGAAGCAACAATTCTGCGGCACAAGGCAACTGAGCTGCACATTCATTGGAAACCGAGTCATATGGGCGCAGGAGGGAATGAGTGAGCGGACGCGCTCGCGTGGGGAGCAAATTTACCCACCCCCATTCTATTTGCCCCGTTTCCGTCACAGCTCGATCGGCAGAAGATGTCGACGCTGTCGATGCTCACCTGCAGCTCCGACAGCATAGAAGCTTGCACTACAAGCGCTTCTGCCCAAAGGCCATGACCCCCTTCCTTCTGGGCTTCCACGCCGGGAACGCGTGGCACTCCGCCGTCTACGCACCGGCACGGCAGTCACGCCTGCGTTCAAAGCCCAATACATTCACAAGTCGCTTGACCCCACCTGTGGAACTTGCACCACGGGTGCGCCAGCCACAGCACATCATCTTCGTTCTTCTTTCTGGGGGTTTACGTGCCAAAACTAGTTATGATTATGAGGCACTGCCGTAGTGGAGGGCTCCGGATTAATTTTGACCACCTTGGGTTCTTTAACGTGCACTACAGCGCAAGCACACGGACACCACTTGCTATGGACATGTCCTGGCCTATCCTCACTGCGAAGAATCTGCCTTGCTGGACTGCATAGCTCCGTCTTCACACTCAATGATTGGATCCTTCCCAGACGGGCCCCTCAACACCGCAAAGCTATATATGACAGCTTGCTCACCTATCTCATAAGAAGCGAAACCATTAACTTAATCTAGGAACCTCACCGGAAAAACCACTGGGATTGCCGTTCATACATGTACAATTTTCTATTTTTTATCAGTTAATAAACGTATATATATATATATATATATATATATATATATATATCTGTTTTGTGACAGGAAATGTGTGCAATGTTATCACAGTATTGAATAACTGGATAGTTGCGAGAGCGTCTAGCTAATGTCGTTTAAGTAAAAGGCGAAGAAGTGGTGCCAACGTGGATCTCTGGAGCAGGCCACCAACAAGTTGAATTTCCCTGCTTCAATGTTGACGAGAGCAACGCAGTTGCTACAGTGGTAGATCTAACTTCCCAGAAGTGACTGAGAAGGACCTCGGAAACCATACTAAGAATTCATCCAGTAAGACATCCGTGTCGACAGAATCAAAGGATTCGGAAGCATCAAGAAAAAGCAACCTAAACATTCGTTGTCATTATTTGTACAGTTTATATTGTCCCAAATCTCTTCTTGTACCGCATCTCTTAATGAAAATGGGAACAAAATCGTGAGCACCTACGAAGGTAGCTACCACGAAGGAAAGCAGTTTTTCTAACATCAAGGCACAACTAAGTATTGAAATGCCTGTAGCTATAACTGTCTACTTTATTTCTCTTTGTGTTTACACCAAGAAAACATCGCCTTTTATACCATAGGAGACTTCTAGAGTTTTAATTATAGTGTTTAGGAGGAGGAATAGTGCGGTACTCAGGTGGGGAAAATTCCCCCAAAGTACTCAGACAAGTATTTCATCTAGACCTTGATACTTCCATATATTTATGCTGATATTGGAGTGCAAGTGCTTTATGACAATGTTCTTTTGAGACTGCTCGTATACGCATACAACAGGCTACCACGGAGACAAGTCTGGCTGTAAACGCACCGAATATCCCGTATGAATACAAGAAAAGACACACAATTTGGAACTTCATACCAACTAGGCACACATTGAGATATTTGAGCAAACATAGTAACAAACGAGACATAGGAAGAAGTAAGGGAAACCGAAAGGGAACCAGGTTCTCACATTACCGCAACATAAACTAGCGTTCGCCGACCAAAGAGTTCACCGGTTAGCTATAAATATGATCTTTGCAGAGTTCAATAAAGGAAGGAAGCATCAAATTACGCACGGTCAGATGAAAGGAGGAGCTCCCGTGTGGCCGATGTATTGATGCGCTCATCTGCGACCTTGGCGTCGGGAAGTTGTAAGAGCCCGACGTCCCCAGGTTCCAGACGGCTCACTGTGACCAAGTACAAGTCTTTGGAATCCAAGTAATGGCCTCCTGCGCCCCTCTCTTCCGCGGCTCATCGCCATTTTCTGAAGAGCCATATGACGGTGGTGAAAACGACAGCCTGCTTAGAAAAGATATCAGGTTGTCTGGAAGTACTCAACCTTCTAGGTAGAGGCCTCTTGAGCGCGATTTCAAGCTAAAGTGGTGGTATCGTGAGACAGAAGGACCGGGAAATAGAAATGACACCACAAGTGCTTATTCCCAAATGCAGCCGTCAAGCTCGTACCTTTGCACCTTGTTAGAATGGCCCACGTTCCCACCACTCTCGCTGCTCTCTCTCTCCTCTCCTTTCTGTTTCTTATTCGTTGGCACACCGTGTTTTCCGCCGATTGGCACTTTGTTTTTGTTCTTGTTTTTTTGTTTCTTTTTTTTCTATTACGACGCTGGCGCGATCGCACCAAAAACCAGGGACACGTCGTAGCTGCCTTCTTGCCCGCTTCGACCATTCGACGATGTACTCTACTTGTGCACTTCACACATCACAGAGTGTCATCCACAGAACACCGGTAAAAAATGCCATGTCAAGAACTGAAAGACAAGAAAAAGTTGCGTCTACAGGTAGCGTTGCATTATGATAACCATTCAGACGATAGAAATATGATGAGAAGGTCAGACAAAGCGCAGGAATGTGAACCGAACTCTTACAGGTAGTTCGATGAAAATACATTTCTGTCATTGAACTCATTGATTATAGCACAATCCTTCAAAGAATTTCCTCGCGAGCTTCGGAACTTATTCGGAAAATACTTCTATTTTTGGCAGCAGCTCTTACAGAGGTCGGTGCTATTTATGTTATCAAGGCCTTACGTTACTAAGGTTAGTGTTATTGGGCAGCCATCCCACAACACACCCAAGTAATCTCCGGCTCTGCAATAGCACGTTGGGCATTGTTATTCAACCGTGTATAACCATCTTTTTGCTCCTTTTTAAAAACCAATTTTTAGTACAGACTGGCTCGGCTAATACAGTAACCAAGGCATCGTATACGGCTTTATTCCGGCCTATTTTTTCTTTTTTTGCAGGGAATCCCGCTAGTCTCATGTGAAAAAATCAAAACAACTTCTCTCGATTATTTAGACTGCGGTAGACATCCCAAACTTGCAATTAGGTTGTGTTGTTTGATCAAGGAAGTGGCACCCAGTGAAGAAGTAAGTGATCGGATATTTCTTGCTCGATAATTATTGAGAAATATCCACTGTTATCTGAGCGTACGTTCACGTGATCAGTGCAGGATCATACTTATGTACCACCCAAGAATGCAGTGTGGGTGGTTAAATTAGGTGTAACTTCAATATTGAAGCCAGATAGAGTGCTTAATACCTGAAGGCTACCTGTCGTTAGCTCTGCAGCAAATAATTATGCATAGTACCTAACATGCAGAGATGCAGAGAAGAAAAAGAGGTTGTGGTTTATTTATCAAGAAACTTGTTGATGCTCTGATCAGGTGGGTGACAAAAACATGATGGATGGTGGGATGTCGTGATTACCACATTTTTGGTGAACACTGTAGGTACACCACCAGCATCGTGTTTACATAAAAGAAAGGCCGTGATATCCTTCTGTCCATATCCATACGACCACTTCAGATCAGATGCCAAATATCCCGTGTTGTTTATATACGAAAAAGAAGGCATCGCCTGGAGTAAACGCACGGGAATAAGGTGCGTAGCTAAAATAGTTAATTTCCTCAATTTGCGGCATTCATTTTTTCTTTCGGGTGACTAGGCCTTAAGTTGAATCTTAAGCTTTCAATTACGCCAGAAGGGCCATAAAAGGTCGTAAACTGTTCATTTATTCATAATTGAGAATCCACCTATTCACTTTTGAGGAATATTGCACGTCTGTATGCACATTTTCTCTTTTTGCGCAGGATACATGATTCACATCTTAAGAAATTCTACTTGCTATCAAAACGGAAGATTCATAATATTTTTGAAGAAGAAAATATAACATTAATTTACAAAAAGGCATCACGCATGCCCATAACAAGTGTTCTCACGAAGAAAATATTATATAGAAAACAGTGGTTGCCCACTTCACTGTTTGTCTCTACAGTGCTCAGGGTTCTGCGAATTTTCCGGCTGCATTGACGTGTTTCAGAATGAATGAGCGAAATAAACATTCTTCAGGAAAACAAATGAGCCTAGCACCTTCAGGAAATACACAAAGTGACAAGGAGTAGTTACAGCTAGCAGTCACCTTACTGCATTGTATTTTTTATCCTGAGTGCCTTACGTACTGCGCACGGCCCCAGAAGTACTGACGAAGATTCCTTGGCGAATAGAAATGAGCTCATTACCATAGAATTGGTATTTTAGAGCCTGCTTCCTTCTCTTCCCGTTGCTATGAAAATGTTAGGTAAAAAAATGCAAGCGAGCAAAAAATAGTAACTGCGGTATCCTATGCAAACTGCAGACATGAAAACAGAATAGTTCGAGAAATTTGCATGTCTGCCTTCGGTTAACCTCGCACCTGCTTCCGTACATCATCGAACATTCTCTGCCACAACAGACCGGAGAGAAGGTGAAAATTGCAGACTGCTTTTTTTGTGCTTGTCCCTCTGATGAATGGCCCATGTATCTCGTTTGAAAAACGCAGGCAAATAATGTGGGACCAAAATGGCTGTTTTTTTTTGTATCTTGTATTGTTACCAATTGGCTGGTAAAACTTACAATGCCTCCTATTTGGAGATCTTGTGCGGGTCTGAGATAATAAACACCTATACCGAATTCTTTGTGCGCATATATAGTTGAAAATTTATTTCGTTGCTGTTCGGCTTTGAGAATAACCGAACACGTAGTATTATTCATGCGTACTGGTATGCATGTGCATTTTCGTGTGTGTGTTATGCATGTATGTATGTATGTATGTATGTATGTATGTATGTATGTATGTATGTATGTATGTATGTATGTATGTATGTATGTATGTATGTGTGTGTGTGTGTGTGTGTGTGTGTGTGTGTGTGCATGCTTGCGTGTATGCGTAAGTATGAGAGTGTCAAGGATGCACGGCGTAGTATGTTTCATGAAAATATCCGTGAATAGGTTTTGTTTCGTTAGCATCAAACATAATAAACGCAGATCCTTCCTCATTGCTGCTACCCTTTGTGTACGACAGAAGTACTGCTTTGTTTACTTCAAATATTTTAACGCGCACAACACTCTATTTAACGCGATGTGGTGAGTGCCCGAAAAGGAGGTTTCAACTGTAGCGCCTCAGCATGCGGCGCCCGTCAAGGAAGAAGTTGGCATTCGACCGCGCGGCAGGTGCAGAGCGAGAATAAAAAAAAATCAGTTCGAAAACTCAACGCTGTCACGGCTGGATCTTTCTCGTGTTAGCTCCGCCAGTTAATGGTGACCCGATAAAGAACACGCAACACCAACCATCCCGCATGGATCCCGCCGGTTCTTCCACCCAGCCTAACGGTCCTGACGCCCCAGAAGACGCCAGACCTACCAGTGCTGCGGTGGCTGCGATCCAACACGTCAACCTGCCACCATTTTGGCCAAACAACCCCTGCACATGGTTACTGCAGGTCGAGGCGCACTTCCGTCTACGGCGAATCACCAGCCAACAGACCAGGTGCTGCCATCTGGTGTCCTCCTTACCTCCGGACGTAGCTGAAGACTTCGCAGATATTTTAGCTTCGCGATACACCCGATGCACCCGAGTCATCCCCACGACACGTTGAAGGAAGCTATAATTTCCCACAAGTC
Source organism: Dermacentor silvarum (assembly GCF_013339745.2). Taxonomy (NCBI): domain Eukaryota; kingdom Metazoa; phylum Arthropoda; class Arachnida; order Ixodida; family Ixodidae; genus Dermacentor; species Dermacentor silvarum. Next base: position 116,196,873 of record NC_051155.1, read on the forward strand.
CAAGTCTGAACACAGCAGACTCCAACAGCTCATCAAGGCCACAGAGCTCGGTGGCCGTCGCCCATCCCAGCTCCTGCGACGCATGCGCCAGCTCATTGGCGGGACCTCCGCCCCTCAAGAGGAGAAGCTGTTGCGAGAGTTGTCCCTCCAGCGTTTACCGCAGAGCATGGTCCCGGTCCTCGTCGCTGCAGGAGACGTCCCAGTAGACACGCTCGCCGAAATGGCTGATCGAGTAGCAGACTACTCGCGGGCACATAGCCTCAACGCCGTGACCACGTCGCCACCGGCCACCGCTGCAGACCCAGCGCTCGCGAGCATCGACAACCGTTTGGACGCCCTTGTCGGACGTCTCGATGACTTCGTACCTGCGCATCGCCGATCGGCATCCAGATTCCAGTTCCACAGTCGCTCCTCGACGTCTCCACGCTCTCCGGGACTTCAGACAACCGACGAGCCAAGGGACGGCTCGTCCTCGACTATGTGCTGGTACCACCGCCGATTTGGGGCCTCTGCTCGCAAGTGCACTCGCCCGTGCTCCTGGTCGGGAAATGCGACGACCGGCCACTGACGGCGGCAAGTGGTACTGGTCGAAAGTCAGGCCGCCTTTTCTATGTTTCCGATAAGATCACTGGCGCTTGCTTCCTCGTCGACACAGGAGCCCAGGTTAGCGTCATACCGGCCTCCTGTGCAGATCGCCGTCGCAACGAACAGACCTGCCCACTCCAAGCGATCAACAACTCCGCCATTCCCACATACGGCCAACGCTCTCTTACACTTGACCTTGTACTACGCCGTACGTTCCGCTAGCTTTTCATCCTCGCTGACGTCTCGCAAGCTGTTCTTGGAGCTGACTTCCTCAGTTTTTTCAACCTTGCGGTGGACATGCATGCCCATCGCCTCATCGATCTCAACACGCGCCTATCCATCAACGGTATACCCTGCACTTCCTCGTCAACGAGACTTCGAGCTCTCACACCCGCTTCGCCGTATGCAAAAATACTCGCTGACTTCCCCAACATCGCGAAGCCGCACACCAGAGAGTCACCGGTGAAGCATTCCGTCACTCACCACATTGTGACCACTGGACCTCCCGTTATTACACGGCCTCATCGACTATCTGGAGAACGCCTGACCATCGCCCGCCGTGAGTTTGAGCACATGCTTGAACTTGGCATTGTGCGGCCTTCCTCCAGCAACTGGGCATCGCCACCCACATGGTGCCGAAGTAAGATCCTGGCGACTGGAGACCATGTGGGGATTACCGCGCTCTCAATGCCCACACATTACCAGACCGCTACCCACTTCCTCACATACAGGATTTCACATCAAATTTGGCTGGGTGCACGATCTTCTCTAAGAGAGAGAGAGCAAGGAGAAGAAAGCCAGGGAGGTCAACCAGAAGAGCATCCGGTTTGCTACCCTGCACTAGGGGTAAGGGAAAGGGGAGATAGAAAATCTTCTCTAAGATTGACTTAATGAAGGCTTACCATCAGATTCCTGTAGAACCCGCTGACATTCCAAAGACGGCCATCACCACCCCATTTGGTCTGTTCGAATATGTAAGGATGCCTTTTGGACTGCGCAACGCAGCACAGACTTTTCAGCGCACTATCAACGAGGTCACGCGAGGTCTCGATTTCGTATTTGCCTACCTTGATGACCTCCTGGTCGCAAGCTCATCGGGCCCTGAGCATGAAGACCACCTGCGCACCCTGTTTCCTCGTCTGGATGATTACGGCTTCGTCATTAATTCCAATAAGTGCGTCTTTGGCGTCGCTACAATCGAGTTCTTTGGCCACCTTGTCACTCCACAGGGTATCCAACCGCTGGCCAGCAAAGTGAAGTCTATCCTAGACTTTCCACCCCCGACATCAATGAAACAACTCCACGAATTCCTGGGCCTACTAAACTTCCATCGCCGCTTTCTTCGTAAGTGTGCCACTTTCCTAAAGCCCTTGACCGACCTATTAGCCATAAAAAAATACCCGGCTGCGCCACTGGAATGGACCGACGACGCCGCATCTACCTTCGCCACTTCCAAAAAGGCTCTAGCAGACGCCACCATGCTCATACATCCCGCTCCTGATGCCCAATTCGTCTCATCACCGATGCATCGAGTGTGGCAGTGGGCGCTGTTCTCGAGCAGCACGACTCAGGTTGGCAACCCCTTGGTTTTTTCTCGCAAAAACTCAAACCACCGGAACAAAAATACAGTACATTTGCCCGAGAACTCCTTGCGGTGTACCTCGCCATCAAACATTTCCGCCATTTACTGGAGGGCCGGGACTTTTATGTCGTTACAGACCACAAGCCCCTGACGTTTGCCTTCCATCGCAATCACGGCAATTACACTGCAAGGGAGATCCGTCAATTATGCTTTATCTCCGAGTTCACCGTGGATCTCAGACACGTCCACGGGCTCGAAAATGCCGCCGCTGATGCACTCTCACGCATCGATGCCTTGTCGACCCAGCCACCACTAGACATGAAAGAGGAACGATCCTGAGCTGCATAGTCTTCGCTCTTCATGCACGTCTCTATCTTTCACGGAGTGCCAGCTTCCATTTTCTACCTCATTAATAACGTGCGTAACGTCTACTGGTGTTCCTCTGCCCTTCGTGCCTACAGCTTTTCGTCGTGCAATTTTTGATCAATTGCACAACATGAGCAATCCGGGTATTCGTGCGACCCAGAAGCTAGTCACATCTCGTTTCCTTTGGCCAAGCATCAATCCTGACGTCTGACGCTGGGCGCAAACCTGCCTTAAGTGCCAGCGTGTTAAAATTCACCGTCACACGGTCACGGCACCATCCCCCTTTCGGCCTCCCGACGCCAGGTTTTCCCACGTCCATCTCGACATTGTCGGCCCTCTTCCACCGTCACAAGGGGCCTGTTACCTACTGACATGTGTGGATCGCTTCACCAGATGGCCGGAAGCGTTTCCCATTTCCGACATTACAGCACCGACAGTGGCTAAGGCTTTCACAAACGGCTGGGTATCACGGTTTGGATGCCCTTCTGTCGTCACCACCGACCGCGGTCGTCATTTTCAATCGGCCCTTTTCGCCGCACTTGCTAATATCTTGGGCATTCGACACATCCACACGACTGCCTGCCATCCTTCAGCCAATGGCATGGTCGAACGGCTTCATCGACAACTGAAAGCTGCCCGCACTGCTCACCAGCCAAGAGAACGTTGGCTTGATCACCTCCCTTTCGTACTTCTGGGCATCCGATCAGCATTGAAGACAGATCTCGGCTGCTCATCAGCCGAACTAGTCTATGGCGTGTCTCTGCGTCTTCCAGTGGAATTCCTTGAGCCGTCGTCACCCCCTTCCACTCATGATGCCTCCAAGTACATTCGAGAGCTGCGCACCACGTTTCACGACCTTGCTCCTGTAATACCTGCCGACCGACACCCCCAGTCTGTCTTCGTCAGCCAGGATCTGCATGACTGCAGTCACGTCTTCGTTAGGCGTGACCAAATACGGCCACCACTCACACCGGCCTATGATGGCCCATTTCGCGTACTCCATCGTACACCTAAGACGTTCACGCTGGACATCAACGGCCGTGAAGACGTCGTGGCTGCTGATCGACTAAAACCTGCATACATTGCCGCTCTCGTGTCCGCGGAGCTTCCATCTCCAGTGTGGATGCCCCCATCCAAGGAAGTTGACTGGGAGACTCCAATGGCTCACGCTCTACGAGGGGGGGGGGGGGGGGGGGGGAGCCCTGTAGCGCCTCAGCATGCGGCGCCCGTCAAGGAAGAAGTTGGCATTCGACCGCGCGGCAGGTGCAGAGCGAGAATAAAAAAATCAGTTCGAAAACTCAACGCTGTCAGGGCTGGATCTTTTTCGTGTTAGCTCCGCCACAACCTTTTCACATCTTCTTGTTCAGTTTCATAGGCCAGGTTCCCCAACTATGCTGCACAAAGTAAAAAAAAAACGGAAGCCATCTATGCAGATGAAACCAACTGCATGCCGTTAGCAGAAACCTCGAGAAGCGCCCTATATATATATTGGTTCTACTTGTTACCGTGACGTCGAAGACCTCAATTTCAAGTGTCTGCGACAGGCTATGTTTTGTGCACCTTTTTAAGCGCGTGTTCAAGCAAGCCTGCGAATAAAAAATGAAACAATAATTTTGGGCTGGTTCGCAACTGCAGGGCATGCTTACTTCGGCACGCGAGAAAAAAGAGCCGCGCAAAATATCGCTGGCCGCAAGCAATTGTAATTATTATTGTCGAAGTCGCTCCAACACTCAATGTGGACATCTGTGTCGTAAAAAGAGCAATAAAACGTTGTTAAATAACACTACATTTTAATTAATTACTATAAACAGAAAATACGAGGTGCTTCTTCAGCTTGCTGCTAACGACATGCAATTGGTTTCATCCACATAAATATCCTTGCGGTTAAAAAAATAACTGGGTGTATGATAGCTGGGACACACATGATATATGCATGAGTGTATGTATATATATTGCCACGAGACAGTGAAGCTGCTGTTACTGTCGGTCGGATGACGACGACAACGGCGATGTGGCCAGAGGCACGCGAGAGCCTTGCATCTCTTTCCACTGCTTGTGGCTGTTGTTACCTTGTATATAACAGTAATTTGTAAATGCACGCTATTCCTCTAATAGCTTTCTTCGTAGAGGGGCTGGGTAAGCCTGCCCTGCATGCCCGCTCCGTCAACCAAGCACAGAACTTAGAAGGGGTCGCCGTCTTGGTGGCTCCTCGATGACAACGAAGTGACAACGGCGCAGCAGCCACAGGTGTGATTATTTTGTACGCATGAGCCCCAAGAACATTTTCTGGCGCGGATGGCTTGGTTGTCGAAGAGTGGATCGACATGTAGGAGCATGTCAGTGGCCACAAAAGGTGGGACCCCACGCTGATGCTATCCAACGTGATATTCTACGTGAAAGGAACGGCAAGCGTGTTGTACCAGACGCATGAAGAGGATCTGACGAGTTGGCACTATTGCAATGCCAACCTTCGTGAGTTGTTCGATAGACCATTTGGTCGTCAGCAGGCCGCTAAAACGGAGCTGGGATCCCGCTTTCGTACGAACCCTGAATCATAGATTCTTACATAAAGGGCGTGATGGGACTTTGTTGAAAAGCTGACATGAAAATAGCCGGATCTGACAAGATTTCGCACATTTTGAAGGGAATAGCTGTCGACGCGCTTAATATACCTGTCTACAAGGACTGTAGGAAGGTCGACGCCATAGTTAAAGAATCTCAACGCTTTGAACAGCCGAAGGGTCGACGCATCACCCGCTAGTTTCTTCGGCTGCCTAACACCACCGCCAAATCATCATGTGAGAGCCCACAAATGTGCGCTCAGTCTACAGCGTCGGAAGATGTCTCTCGCATTATCCGCCATGAACCAGCAAAAGAAATAGCTCTGATGGCCGTTGTTTCGGATGTTCAGTCAGCCTGCCTGGGTAAGCCTGCCCTGCATGCCCACTCCGTCGGTCAGTAATTACGGTCAGTCAGTAACCTACGCGCCCACCGTGTCACGCATATAAGCTGTCGCCGGCCAGGAGTTCGCCAACGTCGGTTTATCACCCGCCGTCTGTCACTATATAAGTGCACCCAGACGTACTCCTGCCAATGCCACACAGAACTAGGTCTACCCTTCGCGCTACAGAAACCCGGCTGTCTGGACGACGGCACACGACCGACCCATATGTTTCAACTGCTCTCGCGTTGGGCACATTGCCCATCACTGCCGCAGTCGCTGGCCGTTGCCTTCGAACTGAAGCACGCGATCTTGGCGTCGTTCTGAGTCCAACGTTCGACGTTTTCCCCCTCACTCTGATCAACGGATTCCGATGCCGTCGTTCGACATTCCACGTTTAGCCGCTTATCTTCACCACAAGGCCGTCGATCTCAACAGCCACAACCACGCCAGTCTTCGTCCCCTGCAGGGCCTGGAAACTATGCTCCGGAAAACTGAGCCGTGCAAATTCCGGACCTGGCGCTGCGTCTCAGACTCGGTATAAAAAATCCTCTCTTGAGTCTACCTACGCGCCGAAGCCTTCTGAACATTCTAGTGGGCGACATTAGTGTTACGGCCCTCACGGTTACCGGAACGCAGATTTCAGTAATGAGCGATGCTCATCCTACTCAGCTCCGCAAACTCATTACGCCTGCTATTCTGCGTACAGTACGGGTCGCTGATGGCAGCAGGTCTGCCATTCGTGGAATGACCACTGCCCGAGTATGCATTTCTTGCCATCAGACCACTCTTTTGTTTGCCGTGCTTGCGTAGCGCCCTGACAACGTGATACTTGCCCTAGGCTTTCTCTCGATGCACTCCGCCCTTATCGACTGCTCGACAGGTGTTGCTCAAATGGAACTCCCTTTTGACGCGCACGTAATGTCCGGCACACCCCGCCGCTTATATCCTGTAGAGTTCATCCATCTGCCGCCGCAAACCGCATCGTACATTCCGATAAATCTCTCTCCGCTTGTGTGCGATGGTGAATACGTTGTTGCCCTTGTTCTCGACGTGATCCTGATGCACTCTGTCGTCCTCTGTGGTAGGAGTTTAGACTATGTTTTATTTGTGTGGCCGAATGTGCGTGACTGTTGTGGTGCGCAATGAACGAGGAAGAGGAAGAGCCGGTGCCTGGACTGAACGGGCAGCCATGTCACCAGCCTGAGCTGCCTGGTCTGGGCTTTCGTCCCGAACGAGCCGAGCAGCCCACGTACCCAAGGCCGGTCTCCCCGGGTGAGCTGGGAGAGCGGGCCAGACTGTCCCTGTGTCTGCATGTCTGAGCCTTCGTGCCCAACGAGCCGAACAGTCCATCTATCCTAGGCCGGTGTCCCTGGCTGAGCTGGGAGAACAGGTCTAGCTCTCCCTGTGCCTGATCCGGCCTGCTCCACTGCTGTGTGAGCATATGACGCCGCCGTGTTCCGGGGCAGCCGGGGCGTGTTCCGGTGCAGCCGTGGTGGGCAGACGTCCCGACCCAGCTGTCAGGCGAATGGCTAGTCATGTGGCGGGACTCCACCCCGGCCTCCATCCCCTGCACCACCCGCTGCTAGATTCATCACTGCGACTCCTCGTGCTGTGAGTGTGTGATACCAAAACGCTATTAGACTTCATCCGACAGTGACGCTGTATGTAAGCGGCAGACAACTAACAAGTGAACTGTGTCTGCTATCGTGCACGTTGTCCTAGTCCCGTCCCCATGTCATTAAAGCCTCTCTGTGTTTATTGTGCCATTTCTGTGTGTTTTGAGGATCCTGGCAGGCTCGCCAAAATTGTGATGATGATGTTGTCGGCCCAGGCCTCAAGCACACAGATTCGACGCGGAGAACACACAGAGGCTTTAATGACACGGGGACGGGAGTAGGACAACGTACATGGTAACACACACACAATTCACTTGTTGTCTATCGCTTACATACAGCGTCACTGTTGGATGAAGTTTAATAGCCTTTCGGTATCACACACTCACGGCACGAGGAGTCGCAGTGATGGATCTAGCAGCGGGTGGCGCAAGGGATGGAGGCCGGGGCCGAGGCTGCCCCTTCAGTCCAGGCACCGGCTCTTCCTCTTTCTCGTCCATCGCGCACCACAACAGTCACGCACATTCGGCCGCGCAATTCAAACATAGTCTGAACTCCTATCACACCTCCCACACACTGTGGCCACCGTATGCAAAAAAAATGTCTGCCTCTTTTGAACTTTGGACCATCTACCTATGTTCTACGTGCCGGTTTCACGTTCGCCACTGTGTCGTCGTTGCAGGAATGCCCTATTTCTGTGTTAGCCATCGGTGGCCCTTGAACTGTTTCCGGCTCTCTCACAGACACCTCGTCCCCATGTGCCGATTTTAAAAAACTGATAGTAGAACTCCCCCTTACGCATGCAAAGATTTTGTAAGGCTTTTCTGTCCTATTCCGACATATTTGACCTTGAAAATCGCCCATTAGGCCAGACCACAGTTCAGCCCAACTTCCACACCGGCAATTCAAAACCGCTTCACCGGCACACTTATGGCGTTTCCGCCGCGGAACGCGACTTAATCAAAACGAAGTCAAGAAAATACGGGCCAAGGACAACATCAAACCGTACATTAGTTCATCGGCATGTCCTGTTGTGCTGGTCAAGAAAAAAGGATAACACCTGGTGATACTGTGTTGATTGTCGACGCATCAACAAGATAACGAAGAAGGACATTTATCCCTTGCCCCGTTTAGATAACGCACTCCACTGTCTTTACGGCGCCCAATATTTCTCGCCTTTTAGCCTTCGATCAGGTTATTGGCAGGTTGCTGTTGATCCACTGGAGCGCAAAAAAAAGAAATTTGTAACTCCGGATAGCCTTTATCATTTTAAAGTCATGTGTTTTCCGTCTCTGCAAAGCATCGGCCATATTCGAGCGCATGCATGGTGAATTCGCTTCGTCATGGCTTGAAATGGTCAGCCTGCTTGTGCTACCTTGAAGATGACATCATTTCTCCACCAAAGTTTTGCAGCCATCTTCGATGACTCACCGCCACTCTTGAGGTATTCCGCAGTGCCGACCTTTAGCTCAATTCCTCAAAAAGCCATTTCGAATGCCGTGAAATAACCATTCTCGGCCGTCTCGTCAACATGGCGGGCGTCCAGTCAAATACTCAGAAAGTTCGTGCTGTATGAATATTTACATACTTTGTTCAGCTAAACACGTACGAACTTTCCTGGGATTTTGCTCATATTTCCGCCGTTTTATCCGCAGTTTCGCCGACATTACGCATCCCCTCACGGCGCTCCCCCCAAAAAAACCGTTGCTTTTACTTGGGGCTCTCCCCAAGCTGCTGCCTTTTGGGTGCTTATCGATGCCCACACGACTTTTTCTATTTTAGAGCATTTTGATACTACTGCACCGACAGAAGTTCACCCAAATGTCACCGGCCATGGAATTGGTGTCGTCCTCACTCAGCGTCAATGCGGACACGACTGCGTTATTGCCTACGCTAGTCGCCTGTTGTCCGCACCAGAGAAGAAATAATCACAGAACGAGAGTGTCTTGCTCTTGTCTGGGCTGTCGCCAAATTTTGTCTCCACCGGTTTGGCCGCACCTTTACCATCCTAACTTATCATCATGTCCTATGTTGGCTTTTCTTCGTTCAAAGATCTTACAGGCTACCTTGGTCGTTGGGCTCTCCGCCTCCAAGAATACGTGTATTCGGTAATGCACAAGACCGCTCAGCTCCCTCAAGATGCCCATTGTCTGTCACGGCATCCCGTGGATTCTCCTGAGGTCATCGAGCAAGACACCGACGCCTGCATCTTGTCAACCTCGGACAACCTAATATACGGGACCAACAACGCCGCGATTCGGCTTTACGTTCTGTCATCGACATTCTCAGCTCTGCCACACCCGACCTTTCCCTCCACTTGTTCTACCTTCAAGACGGCACCTTATGGCGGTATAGCCATAATATCCATCTTGAGGGCCCTGAACGCCTCCTCGTCGTGCCTGCCCATCTGCACTCGGTCCTTCGCCAGCTTCACGAGGAGCCCACTGCTGGTCACCGTGGTGTCACCCGCACTTATGATCGCGTCAGGCGTCGTTTCTTCTTGCCTGGTCTCTATCACTCCGTCCAACTATATGTTGCTAGCTGCGACAAATTCCAGCGCCGCAAGCGGCCAGCTATGCTACCTGCCGGTCTGCTTCATCCTATCGACATTCCCGCCGAACCGTTCTTTTGTATTAGGCTTGACCTTCTTGGCCCCTTTCCAATCTCGGCATCAGGCAGCAAGTGGGTCACCGCCGCGACCGACTACGCAACGCGATTCGCCATTACTCGCGCCCTGCCAACCAGGTGCGCTACGAATGTCGCCGACTTTCTTCTTTATGACATTATCTTTGCTTCATGGTGCTCCTCCACAGCTTCCGACCGACCAAGGCCGGTACTTTTTTGTCTCGCGTCATCCAGGACAGCCTTAGTTTATGCTCTTTTTGCCACAAGCTCACAACTGCTTATCTCCCACAAACGAATGGACTCGCAGAGCATTTTACCCGAACTCAGAACGATATGCTTTCAGTGTACGTTTCTGCCGACCACTGTGATTGAGACGCTTCTTTGCCGTATGTGACTTTCGCCTACAACTCGTCCAGGCTTTACACCACTGGCTACTCACTGTTTTATCTTCTCGATATACGCGAAGTTTCTTTGCCTCTCGATACTTCCCGCTGCTCTCAGCGGGAAGTATCCACTACCTACGTTCGCGATTCCATAACGCGCGCCGATACGGCTCGCCAGATCGCTCGTGAACCGCTCACTATCTCCCAGGCTTCCCAAAAAGTCCTTTATAACTGTCTCCACAGAGGCAGTTGTTACTCACCAGGTTCCCTCGCGCTACTGTGGTCTCCGTCCCGCCGTATCGGTCTTTCCGAAAAGCTATTATCCCTCTATGACGCTCTTTTACAGCCTCAGATGTTATGGGCTTATTCCAATAGCCGTTTAGGTTGGCGATGGGTCTACGATGGTTAGGAGGTGTCCGCTGCCGCCAGTGGTGTCCGTTATCCGTAGCAACTATCGCCGGGAATGAAAAAAAATACACAGTTCTTGGCGGGATCGAACTTGAGCCCGCTGTGCTGGAATCAGTTAATCTACTACTGAGCTACGCCAACGCTTGCTAGCGGGTAGCAGCATAATGCCCTATAATCGCGCCCTAGACGCGTCGTGAGAACGACTAACATTCAAGCGTATAGTGCAAAACTTGGCAGAATGATGACTTAAGTGAGAAACCAAGTAGTTGGGGTTACTATGTCACTTGTATCCAGCACTTCAATCAACTCGTTACGTAAACGAAAGATCAGGAACTTTCATAGGTACAAAAGGAACATGACTTTCCAGTTTTTATTTTCATCTTGCAAAAGAAAAAAAAATTTAATTGAAATCTTGGCAAGCAAAAATGTACTTTCTAAAGCTAAGCATAATAACCAATCTTCATCTTTGTCGCTTTGGGAATAAATATAGAGAAGGTAGTGTCGAGTGGGCACACGCTGTACTGACAATTCCTGTCAATTTTATTTCGTCCAATAAATTACTGGAGTGGCGTTTTTAAATACATAATTAAATTGAGTTATCAACTAGGCTGTGATGTGTATTTTCACTCGATCATAGAGCGTGCAACACCATCCATTGAATGCTTCATTGCCTCTGTGATTTGATCCGCGCTTTTGTAGCGCCGCCAGTAGCGCACCCAGGATCTCTGCCAGGGGGGGGGGGGGGGGGCAGGTTAATTTTTACGGTGGTGAAGGGGGGGGGGGGGAGCGAGCACTTTGCATAATATGCAATTTACTTGCCTTAGGCAGAGGAACCCAACAGAAAATAAAATGCCTAATAATTCTAGTAATGTAATGACACCAAGGATGACAACGATGTTTATTTCTTCTGCGTGTTACTGAATGAAATTTAGGAGTGAATGGATGAAATATACAAGACAGTGATAGTGTTTCTGTTAATCAAGAAAATTCGACCGCAAGCCACCTCCTGAATTGTAATGACACTTGTGAACAGAGCACTGAAGGTACACGTTGGACTGTTGGGGCTGGCCGAGGTGGGGGGGGGGGGGGGAGAGCGGTACACCACCCGACCCCCCCCCCCCCCCACTCCTCCGTCGGTGCGCCACTGTGCGCCACTATTACCAGCGAGTAGCAGTAAATACTGGTACATACCCGATGGCGATAGTTGCTGCTAAGACAAGTACTTTTGGCTAATAACGCTTAACGAGAATGTGATCTGGGTCAGCGTTATCTTTGTGCACTTTGCCGCCAAAACCGATGCACGCCACAAGAGACTCTCGATTTAAAGGGCCCCAAACCACCCAGACGTCGAAATTTAGTTTTGGTGTTGCAGTTGTGCACGAGTCTACAACGGACACGTCGCCGCGAGAATTTTTCGAAATGGTGCCGTAATAGCGGAATTACACGCGTTTGATGATCGAAAAACGGCCCTCTCTCGTTTCGCTCTTTCCTTCGCTACTCTCCTCGTCGGCTGGTCTCCCCTCCTCGCCGAGTACTGCTCGAAATGTCACGTGACATACGTCATCGCCAACGCGCTTCTCAAAACACTGCCTACTTCCGGTATGCTAGCGAACCGGCCTCCAGTGCAGTAGAACGTCTGCCGCCCGAGAGGTGTCCAAAGAAGACGGCAGTTCGGCCGGCGCCCCGCCCGCTGCACGATCAACGGGCCCATCGAAGACCGCGAAGCTGCGCGCCTCCACCAACGGTAACGAAAACATCGGCTGCAGCTGAGCGGCAGTGCACGGCTACCGACGGGAGACAACCGGCTCGGCTGTGCTCGCATCGCAGCCGACGGCGCCGCTAATATCAGCGTATTTTTCTTCTTTGTGTGCAATTATTGCGAAGAGCGATAACAACGATAAGAAAATATTGCGGCTTGTGAGCGCCGGTAATTCATTTCGAAGCGCCGTCCGCTTTAGCTTTGAAGGGAACCGGAAAAGGCCTAGCGACGATATCGGCACCGTCGAGCGATCAGCGGCGGTGAGGCAGCCGCACAAATGAGTCCCGGTCTCATCCTCTCTACGTACGGCAAGGAAATCTCGCCAGCCGCGAGCAAAACCGCTGTCGAACGGCGGCCCGCGAATGGCAAACGGCGTGCGGCGAGTTAGCGTGCCGGTAACGTGGACGTGGACTCGGCGCTTCTCGGCTACCCGCTGTTGCTGCGGTGCCGGTCCGTGTTGTGCGAAGCGTGCCGCTATATACCCTGTGTTGCGCGTACGTCTGGAATGGCCAACACTGTCGCACTCTGTTCGCGCCGCTAATAAGACCGCTAAGCATGACTGTGATGGAACGCGAGCGATTTGGCACTTGCGTTGCGGGCTGTAATTACCGATGCGCAAGCGCGCACAAGCGAGCAACACGACGACAGCAGAAAGCGCGCGTACCTGCTAGCAGACTAACCGGAAGTCGTAGGTTCTTGCTCAACCAATGGGCATCGTTTCCACCGTTGACATCACCAGATTCCCCGTGCTGACATCGTGATGACCGCTGGGGATACCGGAAAGACGAGGGGAGGAGGACGGCACTGTTTTTTTGGTTTTGTGGCGCGCCCGCGGCGCGTAGCGCTGCAGCGTTTGGCATTGTTGATCGTGACGGCATTCTGAACTCGATGCGCGTGTTTACTTGAAATGTTCAAAAAATATCTGAGGTGGTTTAGGGGCCCTTTAAAATTAGCTTACGCTGCTGAGTGCTGCTTAACATTCACCTTTGGGAAGGCCTGATAAGGGAAGCACATCACTTTGAATGTACAAGCTTTCAAAGAAAAAGCTAACAATAAATGGGAGCGGCAGTTCAACATAGGCAATACCAAGTAATAAAAAGACATTTTGAAGTTCAAATCACCGTTGACTGTCGGGTTCCAATTTGAATCTTTCTCTGCCCATGGGAAAAAGTGGAACAAAAGAAAGGAAAACAATGGCTGGCTAGGTCCTAGTTTGGTCAAGCATGGTTACGAAAGAATTTTCGTGCAGCCCTTTCAGTCAGGCTCTGCCTTCCGGCAGCAGGGCCCTTTTGTCTTGGCGAGTTCGGCAATGTACTCCGATAGCATAACGTTCGAGAAGAATTTGTATTTTTCGTTTTGGCAAAATTTTCAATTTATGTGCGTATTCTTGAGTTGCCCGAGAACTAATGAGAAAGATGTTCATGCTTGTTTCAAGTGGTTGTTTCGAAAGTACCGGGAGCGCGTAGACGAAGCAGAAATTCAGTACTGACGACGCTTACCAGGAGTGATCAATTTAAGGGCGGGGGAGGGGGGTCTAACATAGCTTTAGGCTTTCGTTTTTTATGACGAAGTCGTTAAGGAATCTAAATTGGAGTGACCAATCATTTATTTCAAGTTCTAGAAATAATAGTGCAGTGACTTCTGTAAGGACTTATTGTTTGATAATTTGTTGTTGATCTTTTGCACTTAACAGCTCTAACAACCGAAAGCACGACGTGACACGAAGACAACATACGCAGGCGACACACACAAGCTCCTGTGCATATGTACGTCACTTCTAGTCGTATCTCATCCTTTCTTCCCACCGTAACTGCACGTTCAACATTAATTTTCTTGTACAGTTGAATTCATTAATTGTAAGCGTACGTAGGTAGCCTCTCCCTCAATATGTTATCAAACTCAAAGCGCCCCCATTGAGGTAAGCACAGAAAACGCAATTGAATATACAAGTACGGAAAGCACTGGAGGCTGGAAGGGGGGTATCGAAAGCAGGACTGAGATTGTAGCACTTTCAGCACGTAAAATGTTTTTGGAGATGGCCTTCGCACAGAGATGTACACTGTGGCAGTGTGCTGGTAATTAATTTATTTGTAGGCTGTTGGGAAGGCTCGTGTTTTGAGTCACTGACTGCGGCCTTAATATCTTCACCACAGCACGGTTATATTGTGAAATATTGATTCAATATGTGTGGGCACCGGTGTAGAGTGCACCGATGGATCTTGACAACGTTGCGTGCTACACATGAAACGGTTCAATAGCTCAGGCGACCAATGACAATTTTTTTCTGTGAGTCAATGTTACGCCCTCAAATAAAAAAAAAGAGTTCACCCCAAGTAAACTGGGTATATTCTTTTATACGCAAACTGAATCATCCCTCAATTTATACGCCTTGATTTGAAATTCTGCAGTCTTTCCTTGGATGGGAAATTTTAGAGTGTATGCATGTGTTGAAATTTCTACCTACCGGCGTTTGAATATCGCAGATGTTAAGCAAATTAGTGTTAGCGATTCTTAAATTCACTTCACAATATTTACTTGTATTGGAAGTGACAAGGAAGTAAGATCGTCGGACGTGCTATAATTTAGATACGAGGTGACATTTCGGCAACCAAAATACGTGCGTATCATAGTCTTCATCTAAACTCGTAAATAAGGAATGCGTAGTACAATTTTTTTTACAGATGTTTTACCACGTAAGACTTGAATTAACTGAACGCGAGTATCTCGTAACGTAGCTTCTTAATCACTTTAACCACTGGGATTTCTTCCAGCCATAAATTCTGCTTTTCTTTCGATTCCAGCCATTACTTTACTGTAGATTAATACCAGGTGTCTTTTCTTCCAAGTGAACTACTTTCTCCTAACACATTGTAACCTCGTTTTCGTATTTATATATATTACGTTATGCCTATCATCTTATTTTTGTTCATTTTGTTGGCCCCACTGGATCCACTTCATTACTTAAAACTGCAGCACTACAAAGACCTGTTGTGATTTTTACAGCGTAAGCTGTTATGGGCTCGTTCCAATGCCCGCTTCAGTTAGTGATGGTGCCTGCCGCCACTGCGCCAGTGGTGTCTGGTGTCCCTAGCACCTATCACCGAGAATGAGAAAAAAATACCCAATTCCCGCCACGATCAAAGCTGGTCTGCTAGCGGGAGTCCTCTACCACTCAGCCACGCCAACGTTTACAAGCGAGCAGCGGCATAGTGCCCTATAAACACGCCCTAGCGCGCGAGGAAACACGCTATGTGACATGCGCGCCGCGTAGCGTCGATATGTGCATACTTTGCATTGCATTTGGATATTATTACAGAAGGTGGCACACCATGTAGCAGATGCACAGGTAGCGCTACAAGGTAGACGGTTGGAGGAAGAAAAGGAAGTGTAAGGAGATGTATAAAAAGATACTAGAAAAATATGTTATGTACCTGACTAAATCAAGTTGGCTAGGTGACTATGTCCCGGCCGCGTTTCAAAGGGGGTGCCAATAAATAATAACCACCATCATCATTAGCTGGCCAGGTGACTGTTTCTCACCGAATGTTTGTCCTCCCACGGCTGGTCGACAAAAAAGGGCCTTGTTTTTATCCAGCGGCCGTGGTCATGCCATTAAATCCTCCTCATCAACATTATCATCGTAGTGTGCCACTTGTCACGTGATGTGAGATGCGCGCCGCGAAGCGTCGTTACGTACAGACTTTATATTGCAGTATGCATATTAATACGCCAGGTGGAACGCCATGTATCAGCTGCGTAGGTAGTTGTACAAGGTAGATAGAGAAGGTTTGGGGAAGAAAAATAACGTTAAAGGTATACGGACAAGAAATCTGAAAGTTTTACGAAAATGCTGAAAATCAATCATCAGTATGTGATTACACCGAAAAGAAGTAATCACTTCGCTCATTTTTGAGTCGATGGCTTTATTTTTGGCGTTTTTGTGAGCGCGCGCCTCGCCGCCCGACCCGAGCGAGTTGGAAGGCGTGACGTCACGACACCCTCGTCGGATAGCCAGCCGGCCTGCCGCGGTCATTCGAACCGCGCCGACGCCGCCATCGCGAGCATGGATTCGAGTTCTGGAGCGTCTACCAGCGATTAGTACACGTCTGAAGACGAGGACCATTCCAACTTGGCAAAAAATATTACCGCTTACGGTTACGAGCCTTCCGCGTCACGCGACGAAGAAGAGCAGGCGGCCGTGGAAGTGCCGGTCAGGTTTTCGCGAACCGTAGCGCGAAGATTTCGCTCTGTACCAGACACTTAAGTGTAAGCCGCATGCACGTGATCTTGCGCGCGACAGCGACAAGCGACGCGACGGAGATGGCTGTCGCGTTCGCTCGGCGCCTACACGCCGTACTGCACGCGAGCGGCGAATTGAGCGACGTCACCCGTGTGTTGCCGGTATGAGGGCAGCAAATACGTGCCAAAACTGGCGTGACGAGTGCTTTATTAATTTAGGTTGATGTGTTTTACTGTAAAGAGCAGCATAAATACTTCTAAAAGTCTTGCACTAGGTTCTTATCCTTGCGCGTATTAAAATTTAGTCGTTTGCTCGTTCCGTGCACCAATCAGTAGTACATGACTGATGTACATCCTGATCCGGCTTCGCGCTATTGGCTAGTCGCTCATAGCACTTCTGGGCGACGAGCGACGAATTCTAGATTTCCAGAACCGAACGATCCAGCGACAAAACCAGCGATCTCTTCGCGCGACGGCCCGTTTCGTCGCTCGTCGCCATCGCGCACAAAATCGCTCTCATGCTGTTAGGGCATTATGCAAGAATTATTGGTCATTTCCTGGTGTAAATTTTCGGCAGTGGCTACAATCGTGTTGCTGCCGAAGATTTACACCAGCAGCGAAGTAGAATACACTTGGTTACTGCAATATTAGCTGTTTTTGGTTTGTTTGAGCTCTGCGCCGCCAGGTGGCAGCACCATACAGGCCGCTCACGTTTACGGTTCCGCCCGAACGCCCCAACGCCCGCGTTTACACGATTACCGGACAAGCTAAAGCTCCCTAATAACGAGGTATCCAAAGTTTACGCACCTTTTCGTCTCTGGGAAACGACCGACGATGCTGTTATAACAGCAATGTCTGGGCATTTCCTTCCGCCGCGAGGATCGCGTCAATACCGAGCGACGACCGCGGGAAGCCTCATGTAAGACGCACCACCTGCGTGGAGCGCCGACGGGTATAGTGTTCAGACGGACCACGTGCGAAGATCGCCGATAGGGTTAAACAAACGCTGCAAGGGACGACACCCCTGGAAATACTGCGACAGCTGTGGCCGAACTTGGCCGCGGATGGGGTTATGACGTCAAATTTCAGCTTCTGCCGGCGGCCGCTTGGAGGCAAGGTGCAACAGAAAATCGCAGTAAAAAGTTGTTTCTCATTCTTTTTTTCAAAGAAGCTTGTTGTATTCGTCATTTTCAACAGGTAAACTTTTGTTCCGACGCAAAAGACCACCCGCCAACATTTGTGTCCGTATCCCTTTAAGGAGATGTATATAGAAATGCAAGAATGAAAAACATGTATAGCATACCTGATTAAATCAAGCAAGCTATGGGACTGTCACCATCCCGTTTCAAAGAGAATGCCTATAAATCATCATCATCATCATCATCATCATCATCATCATCATCATCATTAGCATCGTATCGTGCCATTTGTGACGGCATATGACATACGCGCCTGGAAGCGTCGATACGCGCGAACATTGCTTTGCAGTTGCGCTATATTTCACCAGATATCCCGACATGCTGCACTTGCATGCTGCATGTAGCTGTACCTGTTTAACTCAACTAGGCTGGGTGACTATTTGTCACCGTCCCGTTTCGAAGCGGATGCCAATAAACCATCATCATCATCAACAACAGTATGGCATCGTGCAACGGGTCAAGGGATGTACCATGTGTGCCACGTAGTCCAGATGCCTGTGTTTACACTTCGGTACACCTTGTGGCGTCTTCTCGCAAGGTACGAACCTCTGCTGAAGAAGCGAATCGCAGAGCTGCGCGCGCGCCTGCAACCAGGCGACGTCGGGCTCATTAGAACGCTCTGCAGAGTCCGACGGATTGCGGCGCGAGCCACAGCTCGCAGTCGACGCCGGAGGGCAGTTCAAATCGTTCTAGTCAGAACGACGCGAGGAGACTTCGCTCCGAAGAGCCTGTAGTGTTGGTCCAGAAACTAAGCTCCCATGAAGCCGCTTCTCCAGCTTACGCTGTGACTGTGTTGCGTATGCTGCGCAGGCCTGTGACTTTTTCTTTTTTCGTGTTCGAACAAATTTCTACAGATTACTTGGGTATAATAGAGCAATTCTGTTTACCTCAGAAGGTCAACATTACCTACTCTAGAAATCGTGGGTAAATTAAGAGCTTCAACGGTTGGCTTTTAATTTGTGAGAATTATGGAACATGTTGGAATAGCAAAACTCACTTCGAACAGTAGCGGTATTCTCGAGTGATCACTTGAGAGGGCATTTTTGCTATTGCGAGATTTCACGTTACTCAGCGCGGGTCGTGTCGGCTATGCGGGCGATAACTTTTCTGGTACAGTACCCAGCTTGCTAACTTCACACAGTGCCAAAAGCGCTGTCGGTCCTATACTTCGACGCCTCCAGTGCCGAGTATTGCGAGATCTCGCGCAAGTGATAGTATCCTCGAAAGTGATACCCCGAGAATACCACCTCACTACTGAAGTCACGTCGGGTTAGCGAAAATTCTGACAAGCACCACTTTCGAGACATCTACTCTCCCCAACAATACACATTGCAGTTGCTAGGACAATGCAGCGATGTTTTTGAGAAACTGTAAATTGAACGCAAATGAATTTTGCAGTATATTTTAGGGCCAAATGTCGGGAAAGGAATGCAAGACTTAGAATTTAGGCTTAGTAGGCGTGATTTCTCGCCTAGTCGGCTTCCATTCTAGCGTTTAAACTAGCATCCGAACATGAATATTTAAAAAGGTTAACGAATTAGTCTGATCAGCTGCACGTACTGTCTAAGAAAAACGTTTACGAACCAAGGCATCTGACAAAAAGCTGAATATCTGCGCAGCCTCAAAGCGCCGTCTGGTATTCCCATTTGCAGACTCTACTGGTATATGCGAACAACAGTGTGATGTAAGGTTTTATTGGCTACTTTTAAAGGCTGCTGGCATATTTAGCGTTTTCTGAGATCCCATGGTGCGTAAACGTTTTTGGTTCATTGCGTAAAATTTTGCTTTAAAGAACGATTCACCAGAATGTTATACACTCAACTAGAAAACTACAAGAGCCCTATCTAATTTCTTAACCTTCTCATGACATTTTGCTACTGGTTGGTTGCTTGTCGTTTTTGCATAAAAATTACTTCGTATTGATCATGTATGCTTGTTGTGCTTTTTGTATAAGCCCTACAATAATGTTGATGTTGCGTTCATGTGTTCGTCTGTGTTCATGGCGGTGTTGCATGCACAGTTACGTGACACTCGAGCAGGTTCCCGGTGGCGTACCTGGGGTGGCGGCTGTCTTGGTGCTAGGTGGTGTCTCAAACTTGCAGCGTACGAGTACGAACTGCAATACCGGTCAGAAAAACAACACCTGAATGCGAACACGCTCAATAGGCTACCATTGCCAGCGTGCATTAAAGAACCGCCCCCACCCCGGTAACATACTCTGATTTGAGGCACTTTAACACCACTTGGTATTTCAAAGCAGTTAGCCACATTCACTGATAATTGCGCAGTTCTCTCGAGAGTCAACTATACTGCTGTTCAACAAGACCCTCTGACTCAACATGAAGGAAAAGACTTTGCGGCGTATAGAATAAGAAATACACAGCTCGCCGTTCACTGCGGGTGTATTACATGGGGCTCTGGGGTTGTTCTTGTTCCTTCAGGCCATTTCGGAGCAGTTGCAATGAAAGCTGGTGCACGTAGTTACTGTGTGGTGGCCAGGTCTAGATGCGGACTTAGACAAAACCGCTGTATCTTGAGCTGCATGCCACGGCACACTAGTGATCTAGCCAAGGCTCCGATTCCTCAATGAGCACAGCCATCAATGCCGTGGAATATTGTGCACGTTGATTTCGTGGGACCTGCAGAACCACAGACCTTTTTCGTTGTGGTGGAAGCCTTTACCATGGTGGGTGGAGGTGAGGATAGTGAAGCTAACCGACCTCAACACCGGTCATTTGGGTGCAGGGATCACTTTTTGCGACATTTGGCCTACCTAGCAAGAGAGTGTCAGATAACGGCACAGCATTTATATCTGCGGATATCGAAAAATTCTACAGGAACAACGGAATACAAGTCTTTACCTCTGTATTTTATCACTCCGGAACCAACGGCCAAGCTGAAAGATACGTTGTTGAACTGAAGAATGCATTGTACTGGGACACCGCAGATTCCTTATTTCGGCTGCATGCTACGGTTTATCAAACAACTACAGTTACACCAGCTAGAGCTACGTATGGCCATGAGCTGCCGGTGCGCATTGCTGTCCCCGTGCCGATGGAAAAAGCACCGGACAAAAATGAACAGTTGCCCAAGAGCAGAATATTGAAACCAGATGAACTCGCCTTGGTAAAGGAATTCGGAAAGGGAATTGACTCTGGCCGGGGTATTCTCGTGCAACCTTTGAGTTAACGATCCTGGTTCATGAATTGAGGCATAACCACCTGTAGGCGACACCTCAACCAGGTAAAGAAGCATCTAGGCAATCTACTGGCACACATCGATGCATCGCCGGATGTAGCGTGAGAAATAAACTGCGTCTCTAAGGAAAACGCAGCTGCGGTTCCGAGGACATAAGCACGCGTCAAGCAGATGCCTACATTCCTCATGGCCTCTTTCTAAGGGTGAAAGCTGTTGTGTTTGTGTGTTCGTCTGTGTTCGTGGCGGTGTTTTGTGCGTCGTTACGTGACACTGGAGCACGGTGCGAGATGGCGTGCTGGTGGTGGCGCTTGTCATGGTGCTGCAGAGCTGATGGTGCTTTTAATAATCGCTGCAGATTGCGGCTTGTACGGCAATGAAATTCAGCCGCTGTGTCGGGTATCAGGTGTTACAAGTACTCAGTACTAGTTCTCTGTGATATGGCGGTGCACAAATAAATAAGCTTTAATAACTTGATCTTTTTGAACAAAAATTTATATTACGCGGCTTTTCAATATCTTTGCTCACTCGTGACGAAGGATATGCAATATTGTGGAGCTCTCCGACTCTTGCGAACGTCAGCACGGTTACATAGCTCCGCAAAATGTACCGATTTCTTCACAGGAAGTCGGCAAAATACACGCAGGCAAATAAAATGCACAACATGGACAAATAAAACTTTGTGTCCACTTGTCTTTTTCGTGTCTTTTTCATTTTTCTCATACTACAGAAAAAAATGATGCGCATATAAAATGTTGCTCATCACTTGGAACGCGTCTCCACCGTTGCGTGCGAAAATCCTCGGGTGCCAAATATGATGGACTGCCGATAATGTGTCAACTCTACACAACTTCATTCCAATACACTCAACATTCCACTGCAAATATCACAAGGTAGTAGGATGGTGCTTCGTGAATGTTCTGTTGTGTCATCATAAATGCACAATTTCATCATTGGCGGTGTGTATTATGCGTAAAGAAAGAATGTTCTTTGTAGGTTACTGCCGGAACGTGCCACCTCGACCGTCCCGTCAAACATGACAGTACCTTCAGCAAAAGTATCGTCTGAAGCATTACGGGGCACACTTAAAGTCTAGTAAACGCGCGTTGAACATGTAGAATGCTTAATCACCTGAAGCTAAATGTTTGCTGCTTTTTCTTGCCCACCACGTGACAGAACGTGCAAAAAGAAGTCAAGCCCACAAGTGTGGACTCGGCGCCTGGAGGGGAGCGCTTTTTTATTTTTGCTGGTCTCACTCTGGGTCTTGTATATAAGAAGAAATGCAAACAAACGAGGAAAAAAATAAAAATTGAACAGGAAACCAAGCGTATAATGCTCGAAACGCTTCCTTTTTAGCTCTAAATGTAGCCTGCAGGCGGCCACATTAACAGAGAGAAAATTTCTGGAAGTCTTCGCGTCCCCCTCTCGATCTACGCCAACGAACCTAAGAAAACAATATTGCGCGCGTGCCCTCACAATTGCCGCGGTAGCAAATCAAATGTAAGGCGAACAAGGGACATTTCGCGTTCGCGAGATAGGTCACAGGTGCGAAATACAATTTATGCTTTTCTATTGAATTCATTGGAAAACAATGAAAGTAGATATCTGAGGAACTTCAGAGAACTGAACTTCCTCAGCGGCGAACTTCCCATTGCCCACTACGCAAGCAAATCTAAATAGAATCCAAGCTCAAAACTAATCTTTGTGAACCCATTTCCTTTGGTGAAATAAAGTTCTGAGGAATCCCTTTACTTTCGTGAATTCGCCTGCTCTGGGCACCACTCCTACACCACTGCGTTTTATTGGAAGGCCCGAAGGGTACGAGGCTTTCTATCTAACTGAAACACTGTTTATGAGCACATGTGAGAAAAAAATGCCAACTAGTCTGTAAGCACAACTGAACAGCAACGCTGTTCGAAGTGTCAGGATAATGTACAAGAACACTTGTTAACTCAACGTAGGGCAATGTTGCTCGTGCTTTAACAGTAAGCACCATTGAATAGGTGCAGCCATGTCATTATATTTGTTTCCCGCTGTGGTCTCTAAGCGCGGCGAAAGACACTGTTCTTTGAGGTGTCTTATAGTATATTACTGTGATATCGATCTACTGCGTTGCTGGAAATTGCATTTAAAATTGTTTTATGTGGTCAATTTGCTTTAACAAGACTGACCAGAAAAAAAATGGCCAATGCTCAGCACTTTGCAAAGGAAATGAAAAATAACGTTCAGAGCAGGACACACGTGGCTTAAGTGCATATTTCCGAACACTTGAAATCAATATTTTCTCATATAAAACATCTTAGACAGTTTGTAGCCACTGTTCACCGTGAGAAGCATGCTCACACAACGCAGAGAAATAATACTACCAGTAGGGATTGCATCATATCTTCTGAATGCTATGAAATGCAGCCCATCATCCCTATTTCTTTCAGTAACGTCCCTTGCTTCACAATCAGCAGGCGCGAAATTCTTGGCCTCCTTCTGGATTTTACTTCGCTTTCCGGACTTGCAGCAGAGAGCCAAGAACCTGGAAGTATTTCAAATCATTTTGTTTGTCGGTGAACTCACAGTTCACTACCATGCGCCTGGTGGTACATCTTGAGCTGGATCAGCCACAAACTGCGGACGACGTCCGGTCTAGTACAAGAAACGTTTTCTCGATATGTGGAGTTGCTTCTTGAAAGTTAGACTTACTGTCATAAATATACGTTCCTTACAAACTTCGGTAATTTGGCTATCGGAAGGCTCGGAAGTTCACACCTTCTTGGTTTGTTCTGACCAATGTGCGCATTGGTCAAACGCTGTATATTGCTCAAGTAGCATTCCATTGAACGGGATTTTACGGCAACATTGACCTCCAACGCACGTATAGTTATGATGGTGCCGATGTCTGAGAAACTTGCAGCTTTCCATTCTCCCTTGTCTTTAGGAATCAGCGTTAATTGCAACTAGGATGCTTCCCTGGGAATTCATTCAGCGCTACGACGGTTTGTCCCCAGGGCTGCAATGTGGGTTAGTGTGCATGGCCATACTTTTTCGGGGCTCATGTTTGCCATTTCAATCTCAGGTTAGGAATGAGGAGCTATCCTGCTAATGTCAAGCATGCGGCAGCTCACGAAATAAAGAGAGTGAAAGGGTTTGAGTGCGCGGTACCGTGTCAAGCAAGCGCTAGGGGGGCCGGGATGGGGCAGGTGAGTGCACGTCTTCTCCACTAGCCCAACCACGGCTGAGCGTGCCTGTTCACACAGCATCGTGCGTACGCTGCCCTCGCCCTATCTCGAAGGTAATCTTCGGTTGGTGGAAAGCCGAGCCGAGATGGCTGGTGGCCCCAAGGGCGCTGTATTTCCACGCGCCTAATGCTGGAGGTCCAGAAATCTCAAATATAGCTGACGCGTTGAAGGGAGTGGCAGCAAAAGCATTCACCCCCTTCTGTTAGCGCTCTTCATCATGTCAGTATTGTTACAGCGAGTGCTCCAGGTCATCGAGTGAGATTTGTTCACGTTTGTCAGTGTGCGCATGACACCAGGCATGCTTGTTAATTTGATTGGTAAGCGAATAAATCCTGCTATTAATGCGGCCAATAAAACTACGCACCGCACTTCGGGTAGCTCTCTGATGCTTTGCTGTGACTATCAATACATCGCCTTCCGGGCATAACTGCGATTTTTAAAGCGAAGCTTTCGATGTCTTAGTGATTCGTCCGTGAGCGCTGAAAACGCACTGCAGGAAAGGCAACGTACACAATGGAGCTATTTGCGCATCTGTGCACACAATAAAACAATGGCGCACGAAATACGTATCGTAGAACACTACACTTTACATTCGCAGTTGTACCGATAATACTAATGGGAACTGCAACGCCACGCTATCCATACGAACTGTATATATCTGCATTGCATTACGCGCGTCACACGATGCATTCCCGGCCGTCACCACGGGTAGGCCGCGGGTGCAGCGCAAGACAGAAAAGGCTGCCGTACGCGATCGTAAGGGCTAGCGCGATCGTGCCCGTAAGGCCGATAACGTGCATCGGCAATGGCACAGCCTACCACAGCGATCACAAGGCAAAACTGTGCAAGTCTAGAGTCGTCCGTTCTTCTTCTTTCGGGGGTTTTACGTGGCAAAGGCAGTTCTGATTATGAAGCACGCCGTAGTGAAGGGCTCTGGATTAATTACGGCGTGCCTCATGAAAGTGTGAGCGTGTGCGTGTAATCAACGGCTACATGATCTAAAAGAAAGGCTATGCAACTTAACGAAATGTGTCTTCATTCAACTTCAACGTTCAAAAAATACAATCTTAAACAAGCAATCAAACCACATATCCATCGCATGGGGTGGCGCAGCATTTCTTGGGTTCGTTGCGAGGTCGTTGGCTGTCGACTTGGGTTTTGATTCAGTTTGCATGGGAGAAAGCTTCTCGTTCAACCATCTTTCTTTAAGACAGGGGCTTTAATTTTTTTAACAAAGGAGCTGTTTAAGCCGAGCTTAATGTGTCTGCTGAAAAAAAAAAAAACCCTTGCCGAGTGATGAGTGCGTAGCCGTGGCAACCGGGCACAGCTGGTGTGACGTCACGCATCACCGCCGCCAAGCCGTGCGCCGCCGCCGCCGAGGCGCGCTAGCGATGACGTTGCTACGCAGCACTTGTGCCCGCTCCCGCCCAGCCACGTATTGACCCTTTTCGCGGCAATCCCATGGGCGCTGCCATGCTTGATCACGTGGTGACGCGTCCATTGCTTGCCTCAACTGCCTCCGTTGCTTCTGTGTTTACAATGGATGTGTATGACGTGGGTGCGGCTTAGCAAACCTGACGGCGCGAGCAGCGTATATGGTGCTTGCTCTAAAAGTGGGGCTAAATATGTATTCCAAGCTATTCGAAACTATTCCGCTCATGAATTGAATCAGGAGTTTGGTGTTTTGGTCTTCGTTCTTATTGGCAAATATTTTGAAGCGTATACGTGTATAGACGCGTATACGACACTGAGTATACGACCCTGGTTCGTTCAAAAATGGAGTACGCATCTTTTATTTGGAACCCGCATCAGTCGTACCTCATAAACAAGCTCGAGTCAGTCCAGAACAAAGCAGCCCGCTTCATTACGAAAAATTACTCATGAACGTCCAGCATCACCAACATAAAAATTCTCTAAATCTCCCTCTCTAGAAAATCGTAGACTCATAGCACTTCTTTCCCATTTTTGCAGGCTTTATCACTGCAGGTACTCTTTCAGCGCATGCCACATCAGGCCCGCCCATCGTATCCTCCCGCGTCTTGATCATCCCTTTAAGGTGCAGCCCGTTCTGGCCCGCACTAACTTCTTGAGTCATTCGCCTCTCTTTCTCGCAATATATCACTGGAATAAGTTACCGAATGAAATCGTATCCGCTCGAAGTCATGATGATTTCCTAGCAAAACTAAATGACTATTTTAAAGTACGCTCATAGGCTTTTCTTCCTCAATCGTTCAAGGCGCCATTGTGGTCTAGTGCTCTTTCTTGCGTCTCTTCATTTTTTTTTCATCAACATATTTTGATGTTCCTTGCACACTTGGCTTTGTTTTATGTGAGCACCAAGTACCTTGTACTGCTTATTTTTTGTTATTATTACTATTATGTTACATGTACATATTTTTATTGTTACATGCTGTACCTGCTGTTCTTTATACCTATTTTAACAAGGATTTTTCTTTTGAATTCCTAATTTGAATAACCTTGATTTTGTGTTACACCCCTCTTAATGGCTGTAGGTGTCTTGAAGGTTTAGGATGTATTGTTGTAACAGCTTTTACGGTTTCTCTTTGATTTTTTCTTCCGCTTGTGTTCTTGTTTTTATTTTAACATGCATTACCTGTTTGAATGCGTCTACTGTCACTATTACTTATTTATTGTAACACCCCTATGTAATGCCCTATGGGCCTTTAGGGTACTTGAATAAAAAAAAATGTCACAGTTTCGCCCTAAGGGCGAAGCAATGAATGCGATAGCAACACAGCAATGTCATACGAAGTAAGGCGAGCGGCTTTGGTAGCAATGTGAATTGTAGTAAACATGAGCTGATGAAGTAAGCAGGTGTGCTGCGGTGTAAGTAGACCGACATGAAGAGAGGCTCGATGACCACGAGAAGGCGCTTGTGAAACGGTGGTGTTGATGAGAAGCGCTTCGCGTGGGCAGCGCGTGCGAAGGGACACACCTGTAGCGCTGCACTGCCGATCCGGGCAGCATTGCATGTGTAGCGTGCGTTGGAAAATGTGGCCCGACTATTACTAACTGAATGAACAAGCGTGGTGTGAGCGCGCACAAACAAACACGAATAGATCACACTGAATGACTGCAGACGACTGTCAAAACGCTGGCAGCAAGCATACGCCGCGGCGGGCGAATGTACATACGTGCGGCCTATCGCTTCAACGGAAACTGAGCGGCGAATGCACGGCGCATAAAGGACAGAGCCGTGTGGAGATAAGAGACGGTGCGGACGAGCGACGAGCGCGGTTGTTGGCAGAGTAGAAGTGCGCCCCCCCCCCCCCCCCCGCTCCCTCCGGCGCTGGCTTCCTGCTTCCTTGCTTGCACGTGGGAGATTAGTGCGTTCGCCTCCGTGATAGCGCGCGTCCCCGCACGCTTCCGCTCGGGCATACGGCGCGCGGTGAAGATTTTATCTATAGGGAACCTGACGGCGACGGCGACGGCGACGACGACGACGACGGCGACGCCGACGGCAGAAATCCGGTTGAAGTGTCCATATAATTGCTATCGCAATAAAAAAAAGCAGCGGCTTGTCACGTTTCTGACTCAGTAAGGTTCGTGGGTGCGGTCACTATCTGATTATTTTCTGCCTAATCGCTCGTGGGTGTGCTCAGCTCCGTTAGATTTGTTCTTGCTGCGCAGAATGCTTGAAACGTAGCTGACCTACACATTGTAATGCCTTGTAGCAAAGACGTATTATCGCTAGTAACTCGCTTACTCTTGTGGACCGTCACAAAACATTCAACTTCGACCATTCATGCACTATCGGTGTATTGTGCGTATATAGTGCGTATACAAGTGCGCGCCCATTCAGTTATTCTTGACACGTTGCCGAAAGAGTGGGCGTAGGTGTCCGTGCCCGATTGGGGTAGATTTGTGTAAATAAAACCTACTATGACTGGAAGCGGCGCTGCTCCCTTTATCATTGTTTAACGAGCGGTACTCACTCTTGCCGACGTACCGGGGCTGAAGCCATTTCTTTGAATGCTAGCAATACAACGCTGGACAATGAACAAATTTGTGTAACCTCGAGGAAAGCCGTACATCTGGAAGTGCCGGAAACATGTACGGAGAGTTGCAGCAGCGATCCGCGAAATTGGCCTCTGTGGGCAACTGTGTGGGCGCAGGTCAGCTAGACGCACAAGAAGGCACCCACAGACACAAAGAGACGTCTTTATGACACGAAACGGCACATGGGACGAATACGGGAACACATAAACTATACATATAAACTTGGCTAACTGTCACGCTCGAGCACTCACAATGCTAATCAGGAGTTCCGGCCTCGTGGCGATGGTTCGGCGGACTTGGCTCTGACGGCGGTGAGTACGGGCGGGGGTTGAAGGTCAGGGTGGCTCCAGGACCTAGTCCGGTTCTCGAGCGTTAGTTCTGGGTCGTCGCCCAAGATCGGCAGCACAGCGCTGGGTTGAGAGCCAGGGCGAAGCCCAGCACAGCAGTGGGGTGAAAGCCGGGACGACGCCCGGTTTGGAGAACGGGACCAGGTCTATGGCACGTAGCCCGAGCCCGGCAGCACGGCAGCGGTCGTGCGAGCCGCGATGTGGCTCAGCTCAGCAGGACCCGCGACGATGGTAGAAGCCGGGGCGGCGCCCGGTTTGGAGAACAGGACCAGGGCTCTGGGACGTAGCCCGAGCCCGGCAGCACGGCAGCGGTCATGCGAGTAGAGACGTGGCTCAGCTCAGCAGGACCCGCGACGATGGTAGAAACCGGGGCGGCGCCCGGTTTGCAGTACAGGACCAGGATGCCGGGACGTGGGCCAGCGTTCGGTCCGCTCCATCTCGCTGCACTGCCCGTTCTGTCAGCCTGGCTGCGCCGTCGTTCCAGATGCAAGGTAAATATACCTGGTAGCGACGCTTCCATAGAAGCCCATACGTTCAAAACATGGCGGTTCATCTGCGGTTCATGGGGCTTAGCGCCATCTGTGTGAGGAGGGAACACTTCTGGTGGAAGGAAAAATAATTTGACGTCATATCCGTTATAAACAGAAGTGACGTCATTTTGTTCTCAAAGCGCGAAATTTGTTTTCGAAGGCTGGCCATTAGAGCTGTATATTCACATGCCCTGCCATTCGACTTGATGGGCGTTTCGAGCTTTCAGTACGGAAAGCGATGCAGAAAAAGTTCAGCCGTACGGGTGTCGAAATCGCATCGCTACGCGTAACATACTTTCTTTGGAGGCCGACGAACGCTTTAGGCGTAGACTGCTCGTCCATTCGTCGGACGCCAAGCCCGTCGGCCAGCGCTGTTCCACAAAAACAACTGAACTGAACAACTAACTATCTGGTGGTCGCAACTCACTACTTTTGACTGAACAGTTTAAGAAACAATGAAACTACCCGCGTCACCAAATTCAGACAAACGTCGACAAGCAAAGCAACACAACATGTGAGGGGGGCGTGAACTTTACGAGCGCGCCTTTCTGTCCACTTCAAAAGCTGCATTGCATTGCAAGTGAAAGCGGCGTCAACGCCCGCCGCTATCGGTGGGCGCTCTTACGGTTGGCGCTGAAAAAAGGTATTTATTGATAATGATAAAGTAAAATAGAGTTGCTCTTTTTTCGCCATGCGTACATAAAATTGATTAGGAATTTTATTTTCATTGAATGAATCTAACTATCTCTCGCTTTAATTAAAAAAACGCTTTTTTTCTTTCCCAATGTTTGTTCCCTCCAAACATAGTCACGCTTCAATCGCTGCTCCCATAACCACCCTTGCTGATGTCAGTGACAATTCGTTCTCAACCGCTTTTCGCCCGAACCTTCGCGACCATTTAGATCGACCTTGCCAGATGTCTCTCACGGCACGCGTACCAGCCACGCGCACCAGCCACGCTCACTCCCGCGCTTCTTGGCCCCGCACGCCGAACACAAGCACGGAAAAGCCCGCACATTTCATCTCTCGGCCCCGCACACCGAGCACAAACATTAAAGTGGCGTCCTCCTACCACACCTCACATATTCATTACATTCCTAAATATGCCAGTCACTATTTTTGCAGCCAACTACTCCACACGCCTTCAATCCACATGATGCAAACCAGCATCAATGGAGCACAGTGCGTAAGCGAAAACTCATTTGCATTTCTGACAGCTGATCGCACAGAAGCAAGGTAGAAGCGGTAATGGTTTCGTATTCGTGCTCGGTTGCTGAAGCCAGGTATGGCGCGCCGCAGTAAGCGCTACGTTGTTTCTCCAGAACAAACTGCTCCGCGAAAAGGGTCAATAGCTCTACCTAGCTGCGCCAAGCTCTTCTCTGCCGCCACTAGCTACTCGTGTCGCCGCGCCAAAAAAGGAAGGCGGCGACACGAGTAACTGTAGATAAAGGCTCACCTCCGTGCCGCAGTTTCAATCTTGGTTTGGCCATGGGTAGACCCAAGAAAGTACGCACTCCTGAGGAAGAAGTGCGCAAGGAGAACGGCGTCTCCAAGCCATGTCCGAAAGCAATCGTCGACGGAGAGCGAATGCAGAATACCGGGCTAACGAGGAAGCAAAACGACGTTGACGAGCCGATGATGACCCGAGTATGTCGAAAGAAGAGGACAACAGTAGCGGGAATACAGGCGGAACAAGCGGAAATTTAGTCCTGGCTGTGGAGTCGAATAGCAGAAAATACAGCTCGGCTGCGCCTTTAGCCTTGCAACAGCAACGCCATGCGTAGCTGGCCGCCGTTTTTATTGCGATAGCAATTATATGGACACTCCAAAGCAGATTTCTGCCGTCGGCGTCGCCGTCGTCGTCGCCGTTGCCGTCGCCGTCGCCGTGAGGTTCAGTATGACGTCAATGGAGATGAAATCGTCGCCGCGCGCCGCCGAACGCTGTATGTGCGAGTGAAAGGGCGCGAGGGACGCGCGGTTTCACGGGGAGTGAATCCACGGCGCAGAACAAACGCGCGTTCTGCGCCGCGCTCCCTTAAGGGCTGCAGAAGTAGGCGTCTCTTTCCTCCTTTACAATCACCATATATATAGAGCAAACGCGCCTTCTTCCAGCGCGCGAAAGGGCGTGGGGGAGGGGGAGGGAAGGGAGGCGACGTTTAGCTGCGGCACCAAGTGCCTATTTATATCAGAGGCTCCGGCAACAGTCACCAACGCCGCACGCATTTTGTGCGAACGCGGGCAAAATGCCGACGGCGTCGACAACAGTTCTGCGTGTTGCCGGTGCTGCTGCATGTCCAAGTTTATACAGCTCATAAAGAAAGGTACTATCATTACTCCGTATAGCTCTCTACAAATTTGCTATCGCAATTGATGCTTCGCCTTTCAGGTGAAACTGCGACCACTTTTTTGTTTACTTTTTACATTTTTTTTATGAATGAGTTTCGTCGAAGCCAAGTGACTAAAAAACTACAGATCCGCCGCACCACCTAACTAATTCTTCATATTATGCCAAAAGGTCGTCAAGTGTTCCTTCAGCTGCCAATCTAAAACAACCCAGGTGTTAATAATGTATTTGTGTTAGAATGGTGCGCTTGGGCTACTAATGTTCCAGTAGTTCAAAGCGAGTGCTGCAATGTTCTGAACAATGTGTTTGTTACTCATTTTAATAAGAGCATTCCCACGTTTCCACAAATACCAAAAACCAACTTCTTACCAATGGATCCCATTGCTATTGATGCAGTTGGTGTCGAAAGGCTGATTGTCAATTTAAAAGTGTCTTCATCAGCCGGCCCAGATTGTATCTCATCTAAAATGATGAAGTGTACACAAGTGTATTCTTCATTGATATTGTCAAAGCTTTTTGAACAGTCATTACAAGTGTCTACACTGCCCTCTGACGGGAAGATAGGGAAGGTGGTCCCTGTGCATAAATCTGGTGATGTACATTCGCCCAATAATTACCATCCCATATCATTAACATTCATACCAGTAAAAATCTTAGAGCATATAATATACTCGCATCTCATCGCATTCCTTGAGTCCAATTCCTTCTTCAGTATTTATCAGCATGGATTCCGTAAAGCAGTTTCGTGCGAAACGCAATTGCCATGTTTTACCGACGACTTATTTATTAACACGGATCATGACGTTGATACTGATTGCATATATTTAGATTTTGCCAAAGCATTTGACTCCGTCTCACACGACTTACTTATCTTCAAGCTTAATTAACTTAACATAGATCCCAGTGTACTTGCATGGATTAAGGAATTTCTCTCCAACCGTAGCCAGTATGTGACAGCTAATGACTTTTGTTCACCTAATTCTCCCGTAACATCTGGTGTTCCGCAAGGGTCCGTTTTGGGCCCTCTACTTTTCTTGATTTATATTAATGATCTTCCTACTTGCCTTTCTTCTCAACTGTCGGACTGTTTGCAGATGACTGTGTAATTTACCAAAAAATTACTAACCATGCTGACTATATCAATCTGCAACACGATCTAGATAGGGTGTTTGAATGGTGCAATCAATGGCTCATGACACTTAACCCAACTAAATGTAAAAGCATGGGAGTTTCTCGTCACGCTACTACTCATTGTCCGCGTACTTACTCCCTCAATAATATTCCATTACCATCTGTTGAAAGTTATAAATACCTTGGTGTTCACATTTCTTCTAACCTTTCGTGGAATACGCATGTCGAATATGTAGCTAACAAAGCGAATCGCATGCTTGGCTATCTGCGTCGAAATTTTT
This sequence comes from Dermacentor silvarum, assembly GCF_013339745.2. Lineage (NCBI taxonomy): Eukaryota > Metazoa > Arthropoda > Arachnida > Ixodida > Ixodidae > Dermacentor > Dermacentor silvarum. The sequence continues at coordinate 116,229,654 of NC_051155.1, forward strand.
TTGATGCCCCATCGTCCCTGAAGTTAACCCTTTACAAAACCCTGGTACGTTCCAAGTTAGAGTACGCATGCGCCATATGGGATCCTACTCAGACCACCATCATTCAAACTCTTGAAGCTATTCAGAATCGCGCAGCACGTTTCATCTTATCGAATTATTCACGTCATTCCAGTGTCACGTCCATGAAGAAAACTCTAAACTTGTCTGACCTTTCGTTGCGTCGAAAGTCAGCTCGCCCTAATATTTTTCACAAAATCTATTATTATAACAACGATTTAAAGGACATCCTGTTTCATCCACCTCATTATAGTTCTTCAAGGACCGATCATCGCTTCAAGGTTGGTATACCGTCTTGTCGCACAAAATTGTGTAATGACTCTTTTGTTCCTAGAACAAGCGTCGCATGGAACCACCTTCCCTCCACAATCGCAAGCATAACTGATGACCACGAGTTCAAGATCGCTTTACAAAATGCCTTGTAATATTTTTGTTAGTTGCACGTCTTGTCATTTTCTCCCCACTCCTTTCTGTAGTGCCTTCGGGCCCTGAAAGTATTTTCAATGAATAAATAAATAAATATTCAGTGTGTTTCGTGATAGGCCCAGAAATAAAATGCGGATGAGTCACGATGATCAATTCCACAATGACGTAGAGAAGGTGATAAATGCTCCCTCTCGTTGTAAGCCTTCAGAGTACTGAAAATTAAACGTCGATCTATTGGAACGGCTTGCGATTTAGAAGGGACTTGATTGTGATACTAGATGTGAAAAGAGGTTTATTAGACGTAGGACGTGAGTCAAGAAACGTCCGCAGCGAAGAACACTGATTCAAGTCGAGCATTGTGTCGCGCACTGCCTTGGCGATCCTGCTTGCGCTTCAGCTGTCGTGCTCGTCATCGTTGCAATTGCCTTGGCGGAATAGCATGAGCTATCCTAGCAATCTAAGAGGTGAGCACAGGATGGTCGAAGTAGGACTTCAGGTGGTCTACGAGAGCATCGGCTATACGACGTCATTTTCTTATACAACGGACAACGCCCCAATGCACGCGCAGCGTGCATTGGGGTGCACGTGTGTCTGTGTGCGTGTGTTTTATAAGCCCGCGTTACACACTTTCAAGATGAGATTGCCTAAACCACCATGCATTGTACAACGATTACACACAGTATACTGTAAATAAAATAACGCTAAATGGGAGTAAACCACTCGTCCCGTATCGCATTCCCGTTTCTGGGTTTTTTATGCTACGTACTAGCCGGGTTAAAAATTTACTACCATGCTAACCGTGTTTTTACATAGAAAAACGGGAGGATTTTTTTTCATCAGTGTAAAGGTTGTTGGGGGAGGATAGTCGGACAATTTTTTTTACTCCCTTCCCGAAGTTATTGCGGCTATTCTTGAGAGTTATTCCTGAGAGCTCACCGGTTATGGCGCCAAGTGTTGTGTTTTCGAGAATATGTCGCCTCCACTTGAATCGGTGAAATCATATTTCCTCGTAGCGTAGGAAACAAAGACGACAAAACGTCGCGATGGTTGGCTTTCTACGGCAGCTGTAGCTTCGGCGGAAGTGAAACAAGTGTACTGTATGTATGCATGCGTTAAAAAACAAATATGGCCACGCTCCATATACACAGCTTTTGCTGACAATTATATATTGTTCAGTTGCGCGCCCAAGATCCGCTCTGCCGTATACGTACTTTCCTTTGACACCCGCTAAAATCAACACAGTAATAATTTGGCCGATTCACCACCACGGCATGTTTTCCGATTGCGTGGCCGTGCCTGTCGCCGTGTGTAGGCTTAACTTGAAGGGACGGAACTTGTGAAGGCTTGTGGAGTATAATGGTAGTATTTAATGATGTGATCTTGATTAAGGTTCTAGATCACGTGGTTTTAAACGCCCTATGGATGGTTTCTATTCACGTGATCTAAAACTCCGGACGTCGTAAAATCGGCTAATGACCTCCTTTTACTACGTTTCCTAGAGGTGGCAGTAAAACGACGTAATGTAGCGCATTTTACTCCAGCATACCTTAGTAATTTTTTAGTGCAACAGAGTTTTCAAAGCGCATGAGCAGGGAAAATCCCAATCTCGGCTAATTTTTACTAACAGTGACGACAAAAACGCTCCACTTCCCGACACCGCATCAGCAATGATCGGTGCAGAGGTCGCAAGCCAGCGGAAGCCTCTTGTAGACCCTGTTAACTCCTAAAAAATAAGGTTCTCACCGCAATGTCGAATGGTCCTCGTGTGAGTACCAAGAAACTTACTTCGAAGACCCTCGATCCTCTTCTGTGAAATGTTCCTGCGTGTTTACACTTAGGAAGTGCAGCGCACCGCCCACGACGTGTTCTAGCAACTAGGTGGAAGGCGTTACAAATATGCACGTCGTATGGGTCAGTTATTCACTCTTTCTGTGTAAGGATCCAGTCTGTGGCGTAACGTTTCGCATCTCAGAACTCCATCCGCCTGCTCCTATGTCGCGACTATATGCTCATTAAATAGATTACTATGTAGGCAGCTTTAGCCCAACTTTTTACGGTGGGCCTAATGGATGAACTCGGTGATGACCTTAATAATGAGTCCTACATTCCTGCTCGCCGCGCATGCCTCGAGCAGCTTTTATGTGTCTGCTTAGAAATAGTCGCATAACGAGACTGCATTTACCGACCATCCGAATACTTCCAAGTTTTTTTCAGGGTACTTAAGCTCTGCGCCTTCCACCAGAGACTTTATACACAGTTTCTGCCTCCAAAATTGCTGTATATAAAAATAACGTTGCATGAAAAAAAAAGGAAATCATCTCTGCACATAACAGCTAGCACCCCTTTCTCAAAAATTAAATCCTTTTTAATAATAATAATAGTATAATGGTTGGTTCTCGTGGAAAGGAACATGGTCGTAGAGTACACAATTGTTGTAAGCCTGGTGAACATTAATTGAAAGTTGGTAAATTTTAAAGCGTGCCCAGATTTAAATTTTACTGTTGCCAGATAAAGAGCCTAGGCGAACCTTCTTTCAAGTAAATAGTGCTCAAAAACATTATTGCTTTACTCCTACAAAACAAATAAATATTGCCCATTGCAAAGAAAATTTCAAGTTCCGGAAGAGTGGCCATTTCATGTCTCACTGCGCAGAAAGTTTCTTCCAGTCTTCGAACAGAATAAAAAAAGAACTAAAACTTCACTTTTATAACTTTAATAAATGCTATGTATGCCGCGCCTGTTTACTTTCTGCCTAAATAACAGGAAGGACTACGTAGGTGCAATACGCGTCTGTTCCATTTCGGACACCTTTCTCGTGACAGCGTGCCTAGTGTGAAAACAAAGCATCTTGTGCTTTTGCTCTCAGCACGCTTTTGCCCGCAGCACACACAAAAACCGTTTGTGCGTCTGGGTTACCATGCACTCACGTAAATAAGGTAACCGTAAAAGTACAGCAACAGCGAATTCAAGTTCTGCATAACATTGTATAAAATAAGTGGTCCAGAAGCTTGTGTAGCCCAATCCATGTGTGAAGTAGTTTTCTCTCGCATGCGTAAAAGCACAGATTCATGGTCATTTGGGACAAGTTAGTGGTAATTAATGTAATGCACACGTGCTGCAGGACTGGCTGTGTGCTATGGGTTCAAAATTTATTTTCTTATTAGAGGATCGGGTGGTATCATTTTAGTTCACAAATATTAATTGCTAGAAGTGAGGGGAATAATGTCCCATACAAAATATGTCAAGTTTTCTTTCATTGTGTGAACCGTTCTTGAATGGAATGTCTTACGTGGAGTTGTGGTGACGCGGATATTGCCCTTCCCCCCTTTACTTTAAAAAGTATTCAATAACTTTTGAATGTTAGTGGCCTTCTACAGTACTGTCATTTGCGAGTGGTTGTTCGCCCTCTCTTCTCGGTTGGTTCGTCTAGTTTTGTTCACAACATCATGCCCAGTATGCCACTATAAATGCCTTATCGCTGCAGGATGTTTCAAAAATAACAATAATAACAAACAACAAAGAAAGCTACAGAAAGTGCGTTTTAACGGGAGTAATGAAGCCACGTTTCGGAGGTCACCGTCCCTACGAGATCGGAAGAAGCCTTTAGATAGTATGTAGGTCGTTTTAATCGACTCTCATAAACTGCCAAGCTCCGAATCATGCCCTTAATTCTAACGGCCGCTTTGTAATTCTCCCGTAAGACTTCAGAAGTGAAATGTTCGACATCAGCAACCAATATGTTAGGATGTGGTATACTTCATTTCTCCAACACTTCATTTCTTATATTTGTACGAGCTTTGCGAGAATGTGAAGAGCGTTCTTCATTTATGTAGGCCTCCTATTCACCGAACTTGCAAATTTGCGTGTTGCTACCTCTAAAATAACACCGGCTTCCAGAGCGATTTATCTCTTTTGGCTTGCGATTTAGTTTTATTTAATTAGCAAATTGTGACCACGTCCAAAAGCAATATACTCGCGCTGAGCAATCAGTTATCATGAGCTCATTGTGCAACGATCAATCTTTTTTGATTTGACCTTTTAATTTAAAAAAATACACCTCAGCAAGTATTTCGTCTCTGAGCTCATTTACTACGACAGCAGCATTCCCCCCAAAGTTGACGCACATATTATCTGTTTCTTTTAGAGCGCCGCTTTAGGCGCCTGTTCCTGCATCAAGTGCCGGCATCGGCGACCCTCGATGTCGGCGTCCCTCGGTTTCCCTCGTACCCGAGTGAACGAGCGCAGCGAAGGATGAAAGAGCGAAATCTGAGCACAGCGGGAGATTAAAGATGGCGATAGCAAAGAGAACGCGAGGCGTAAAGCGGAGGGGGAGAGCATGGCAAAAGGGTGAGAATAAAATCGTAGTGCCGCGCAAGATGGGCTCTGCGGCGACGATAGCAACTAGATGGCGCCAGAGTAGCATGCGTCGTCTGTTCACCGATGACGCCGCCGATACCATATATGGAAACAAAGCGCTGCATGAGCTGCGGTCTTTCAGCGGCGGCTGCTTTGGAGCATGTGCATGCGTCACCCACGCGCTACCTCTCGTGATCTCCCAATAAGCGAGGCAGTCGCGCCACACTTCGCCCTGTTTGCAACGAGCCGCACGGGAGAGATTGTCGTCCGCGCAAGACAATATGTAGTGAAATAAAAACCTATAGAGCGGCGCTCAAATTTCGCATTAGGAATTATCGTAATCGTCGGTGAACTTCTTGCTTTGCTTGCCTGCTTCTTCCTCAAATAACTGCGTTCACTCACTATGGGGAACTGCACAAGAACCCAGCCAATATAGGATGGTTTGTTAAATGGGGAGGACTGCGCTCGTATAAAAGCTTATTATATTTCAAGTGAAAATCTGAAACTATTCTTATTATAATATTTGAGAATAAGGATAATTTTGCGAAAGTAAAAACAATAATGTGGATTAGATAACATCTCATTCTTTCTTGTTTTTTGTGTACTTAACTTCCTTTCTGCATGAATACACAGTCTGAAGTGTCATAAATCAGATAACGCTTTTGCTCCCCACAATTCAACTTTTATACACATGTAGCTGGTCAGGTGACGTCCCTCTCCGCCATTCTTCAAATGAAATTGAATCAATACAGGGCTTCTTTTTTATCCCGCCAACGATACTCAGAATAGATAAAGAGGCTAGATGATGGCAGAAGCTCCAATTTGCAAGAAAACAGTAGCATTAAATATTCCTGCAACACGCTCATTCGGGGGCTCGACAGTAAGCTATGGTCACGGGGGTGGTTGTTGCGTAGTTTTTGACTTTTTTTACTGGAAGCAAACAATTATCGTAATGTTCTTTTTTCTTTTTATGCAGCTGTGTCACGGTGCGGCATAGTTTCTAGTAAGCGTGGCGCCGATTAACGGGCCCAAAACGTCGTGGGCGTAGGAACGGCCGAGCAAGACTCGGGCAAGCGACCGAAAAAAGGGAGATTTAGCTTTTTTTTCTGGAGGGGGGGGTACGACCTTGACGCATGCCCCCAGAGTCCTTTCTACGAACTCCTGTGTCTTCTCTGCCCCGCGTGTGCCTTCACTGGGTCGCTGTGACGGGAGGGGTCAAGTGCTTTCCGGAAACTCCGAAATATGCGATGTATCTGTGCCGTGTCCACAAATTGCTAGCAGCGTACGTATTTTCCGAGAGTTTGGCGCCGTGTGGACGGCTGCCGTTGTTGCTTCTGTGCTTGTCAACGGATCCAAGTGTGTGCGTGCCTGTGTGTGGGGTGCAGTGCGCTGGCACGACCTCTGACAGTTGGGGGGGAGGGGGGGGAATCACCCGTTCCCTCGCCCCTGATAAAAAGGGGCGCGGTCAAGACCTTTGGAAGGTGTCATAAAATAATTAGGTGAACTGTCACCCATACCTGCAGTTCCCCGACCTAAGGAACTAGGGAAAGAAGAGGCTATTTAGGTGCAGGTTTTAGTCCCTGCTAATAAGTCTAGAAGCTGAGCCTGTAATCTCCTGAGAAGCAGTCAAGGAGCTAGTGCCGTCCAGTATCGCCTAGGCCGCCTAGCCACGTCGGAACTCCGAGTAACTAGTTGACGTACGAGACGACAAACCAACGCCTGCAACGAAGCTCACGATATAGTTCGCCTCAAGTTGGCTCAACCTGCTTGAGAGAAGTCGTCAGATCTAGACTCCCGCGAAACCCAGCCCAGCAATCACATTCACCTCAACAAGATCGGCTCGCCGGCATTCTTCGGGAAAGCTTTGTGCGCCGACTTCACGGTTTATGGGCTTGCTGCCGCTACCCGGCCGCGCGTATGACAGCGTTTGTTTTCTTTTGAACTGTGTTTTAGTGAACTTCTGTTAAGTGCATTCTTGTGTATTTGATCCACGCCCTGTTTCATTTTTACATCTGCTGGTAATTGCTTGTCATATTTCTTTGTCATCATTGAACTATATTAAGTTCAGGTGTGTTAGTTTGCGTTGTGTCATTTTTTTTCTTTTCTTTCATTAATTTGTGTATAGTTGTCAATCGATAAATATCTTGTATTTTTGTTTACTCCCCATTCTGACCCTTTCACTGTGTTCGCGTGAGTACGGAACGACCAACCGGCTTGTATACCCCGTCGACAACTTCGCGCCGACGGTGAACGGGTGACAAGCCGTGACAAGGTTCAATCGACTCCTTTGTTCTGTTCCCTATTCCTTTCACTGAAAGTATTTCTACATATGTTTATATAACGAATTATTCATTCTCTCATTCATCCTGTTTCATAATCCCTATATCATAATTTTCTTTCAGTTAGTCTGATGGCTCCCTCGCACACTTCCAGATTTTCCGACCTTTTCTACTGGTGTTACATTTTTCATTTCTTCTTTTATTGCGATAGCAATTATATGGACACTCCAAGCGGATTTCTGCCGCAACCATCGCCGTCACCATCACCGTCAGGTTCCGTATAAAGTACAACAGCGATAAAATAGTCCACGCGCACCGTATGCTGTATGTATGTGCGAGTGAAAGCGCGAGGCACTCGCGCTTTCACAGAGAGCGAACGCACGGCGGAGAGCAAACGCGACGTCTTCCGTCGTGCGAAAGGCCGTGGGGGATAGGAGGGAGGGAGGGGAGGTGACGTTGAGCTGCTGCACCAGATGCGCATCTTGCGACCGGACTCAAGGGGAACTGGCGACTCAATCTCCCACGCGAAAGGAGGAAAGTGAGAAGGCAGCGCGGGAGGGAGGGGGTGCGGCTTAGATTCTGCCAGCAACTATTGGTACTTGTGCTTTGTGCAGCTCCTGACTGTCGCGCGCACCATATCTTGAAAGCGACCTCCACACGACTCTTACCTTTGTATGTGCTGTGCTTTCGCGGCTCAGTTTCCGTTGAAAGGATAGACAGCACAAACCTTCGCTGGCTGCTGCTGCCGCGCTTGCTCAAACCGGCGTTTTGACAGTGGTTGTCTGCGGTCATCGAGTGTGATCTATTCATGTTTGCTTGTGCGCGCTGACAGCAGTCTTGTTAATAGTAGGTGATTGTGTCAAAGTTCATGTTGCCGGTAAAACTACTATCCTTACTCCGTATAGTTCTCTACTAATTTGCTATCGGAATTGACGCTTCACCTTTCGGGTGAAACTGCGACATTTTTTTTTCTATTAAGAGTTTCGCTTACGATATATGCCCATGCCCGGTTCTTCGCCTATCCACCGTGTTGGGCACGCCCCCCCCCCCCTAACCACCCCCCCCCCATAAATGTGCAACATCGCCATCATCATCAACATCACTATAATCATCCTGAGTCGCATGTCCTGGACCTACATACATGGGCAAACTTTAGCATTCTCAGACGACCCCCTGCCTAAGGAGGCTATTTTGAGTTAGTTCAAATGAATAGCTTCTAGAACATGTGCATTCTGTTTGGCCAAGCGCTAAAGCTAAATATTTGTTTTTTGTTCTCGGCGGTCCTGCATTTTACAGTATAAACGCATTTATTACTGATAATCTTGGCACAATATGTACATTAATGCGATTAGTATTATTGCCCTACATCAGCTGTGTTGAGCCTATCTATCTATCTATCTATCTATCTATCTATCTATCTATCTATCTATCTATCTAGCTGTCTGTATAGTCAATTACACCAACCTAGAGGCCCACTTTGCCTTTGAGCTTCGATAACAAAGTATGTGTTGGTGGACATGGTGGCATTGTGCTCGTGACATAGTCGTCATTCCCGCTTCGTGATCCGACCCTCGTCATGCCGTCCTCGTTATGGTTTCTACCCCGACCCACCGGTCCAAGTTGTGTAATAGCGAAAACCACTAGGTGATGCCTTCGCCGTCGTCATTGATGCGTCAATTGTCATTCCAGCTTTGTCATCCCACTTATGTCATACCATCGTCACGCCATTGTCATTATACAGTGGTCACAGTGGTCATGCATTCGTTGTTACACCGCCGTCGTGATGCCGTCACGGTTATTCTATTGTGATCATTCCATCTTCGTCATCCGACTCTCTCCATGCCATCGTGATCACTCCATCATCGTCGTGTCCGTTTCATTATAGCTTTTGTGATACAGTTACCCTGACGCGATTGCCATCATGGACTCGTCGTCATCATAATGTCCTGATGCCGTTGTCGTGTCATCGTCGACATGCCCACTCGATCATCCTCTGGGCGTCATACCAATATCTTCACACCCATTTTGCTACACACTCAGTCGTTATGCCATTTTCATCGTGTTTCGTAGTCCCGTTGTCGTTAAATAATCTGAATCATTTAAGAATCATGATATCGCTGTGGTCATACCGCATTTATCCTTCCATTGAGTTAATTGCTTTTCCGGCGTTCCATCGTCGCTGCATGGATCTCATACAGTCGTTAGATACCGTCATGCTCTTGGGCGACCTTAGCATGAGAGTCCGGCAGTATAGTATTACTATAACGCAGTATGTCCCATATAGCCGAAGCAACGGAAGTCTCAGAATGACCGCTGCAGCGGTTCAATAAACTTTCCCCCAGAAATACGGTGTGCAGCAACATTGCTGGAATGCTAATTGTATTACCCTCTACACTCATCGTGAGATTAATTCTTCCGTAAGTTTTAAATTCAGCTTTTGCGTAAATCAATATTTAGGCCACAGGTGAGGAGGCAGTTTCTGTTTCAAAGGCTTCCTGCTTTAGGTTTCAGCGAGTTGTCTTCGTGGTTTCGCGTAGGGAGTAATCAACTCAGAAGCGACGACTTCTACTACAACTAATGTTACTAGGGAAATAACGCATTCACACCTTTTAAATTCGAGCTGATTTCATTTTCGCTCTGCATTTGTATTACTACTAGATAGGGCACTTGACGCCTTTCAATACTGTGAGCTGCTTTCTAAGTTATGTGGCTTTGTAGCTGTGCCGTCGCTGTCGGCATTGACAAGGTGGATGTAGTCGACTTAGTTTTTCCCATATAACATTGTGTTCAGCACATCCTCTTTTGTGGGTATGTGCCATGTCTTAGTTTTATCATCATAATTATCGCATACGCTTCCTTTGTGTCTCCGGCACTGTTTTCACTAGCACGACAACAAATAATTGCACGCAAACACACTTCCATTATGTCATGTAAACTTTCTATGCGATGCACAGATTTTATTCATCCTACGCCACAGTAGTGCTAATTCTGGCCTCCCAAACACATGCACTGTTGACACTGCTCTCAGAGTCTGTATGGATCAGAAAACGTTGCACGAATTTCCCAGCACTGTTGTGCCGTGATAGCTATTTGGAATGTAATAATATACGTGTGCTAAGATGGAAACGTGAAATGTGCGTTCCTCCTGATGTATAAATATTTTACTTTAATTTCCCTTCCGCAACCCTTCGTGTCAAAGCGTGGTAGGAGGAAACGCGTTGTTTATTACCATGTTCAACCAACTGTCGCATATATTTTTATTTTTTTGTTTATTACATACTGCAGACTCACCGCCGTATTCAAGAATGAGCCTCAAACTTAACTTAAACTTGACGAAAAGTTCACTTATGAAAGTACAAGAAAAGTATAAGTTCGGGATGAGTTTCAGAAATTGCAGCGGCAGAGTTCGAAGCAGCTTCAGCACAGCGCACTTCGAAAAACGATACCTGCAGATAAACTACAAGTAGTTGTAGCATTCCATGGGTTTCTGCCGATCCCTGAGCACTTGTGGCGAAGCCGTCACGTACGCGTATACACAGAGCCCTCGTTAATATTGTCTGCGCGAGTGAAAGAATTCACGAAGTCAGTGAGGATGCCTTAGTAGTTGGCCACTTTTTCCCGATAATGCGGGCTAAGGTAGGTCCGCGGCGACCTTTGCAGCTACTTCACTTTCCGAGGCATAAGTACAGAGAAAAGTCGCAGTTAAGCACAAGTCTTGTTCTTGAAAAACGTTAGGTGCCAATGTGCGACTTAAGTCATAAGTTAAGTTAAGGCTCGTTCTTGAATAGGGTGGTAAAAATCCAAGTAAGGTAGGCATAAAAATACAAAAACACAATATTAATTATTTACTAGCACGTTAGAAACCAACAAAGCGATATGTTTTAATCCGCAGCCTAAACAGTTCCAATCATTAATGGTACGTGGGAAAAAGCTATATTTGAATGAGTCAGTTTTGGCAAAACAGGAACTTTGGTATATGCGGGCGGTGGTGTCGTGTATGCCTGGTAGCAAGCGGCGTTATATAAGGTGAAGGGTTGAGGGCTATCTTTTTCTTAATTATTTGGTGGCGAAGTTGAAGTCGCACGTTCGTCCTCCTTGCTTCAAGTGAGGGAACGTTGTTGGAATTAATTAGTTCTGATGGCGAGTGAAATGCAGAGAACTTTTTATACACCAAAACTACAGCTTGTTCTTGAATTCGTTCAAGGCTATACATATTAAATTGATCGTAAGGGTACGAGACCACGCAGGCATACTCTAATTGTGGCCAAATAATTGTGGAATCGGCTAGCAGTTTGACATAAGAAGAGCTTTTTGAGTTATATTTCAAGCCACACAGCTTTAGAAAGGCGGAAGCGCACACATTACTGATATGAAGATTCGAGGATAGATTGCTAGTAAGTGTTTGTAATGAACCACTATCTTGAGCGGTGAAGAGCCTAGTTCAGAAGTATAGGAAAGTGGTGCTTTATTACAGTGATATAGGAAAAAATGCACGTTTTTTCCACATTCCCCATTGTTAGCACCAGTGAAATATGTTACTTGGACTTGTGTTGAGGTCATCCTGGTTTCTAGAACAAGTTAACTGATGGAACTAAGCGAAATCATCTGCGAACAACCTTATTTGAACACATGTGTCGACTGCATTCACAATATCGTTGTGATTTAATAAAAACAACAAATAGCCTAGAACACTGCCCTGCGGAACATCAGATGTGACCAGAAGAAAGTCTCAGTGCTGCCCTCCCTCATCCACAAATTTTTTGCGATTAGTCAGGCACGCTGCAATCCAATATATACATACTTCAGGAAGGCCACTCTTGCTAAGCTAGAATAATAGTTTACTGTAAGTGACCTCACAAATGCTTCGTAAAATTTGCAAAAAAGATAAATAAATTTGATCGTTGTTATGGAAAACCGAAGCAAATGAATGCATGACTGAAATAAACTGAGTAACAGTAGAATAGCCCTTGGTGAAGCCATCCGGTAAGTTTGTTAAAATCGAGTTGTGTTCAAAGAATTCATAATAGGATTTTGAAATAATGCGTTCAATCAGTTTAAAATTTGTAGATGTTCAAGAAATTGGCCTGTAGTTTTCTGACCAGATTTATTCACCCTTTTTGAACACTGGCACCACCCGCGTTGTCTTCGAGTAGTCAGGCAACTTTGCAGATAAAAGAGAAGCAGAAAATATATTTAATTGTAACTTTGCAAGACACTTGGCATGCCATCGCAAAAAGTCATTTCGCAAGCCTTCAGGACCACATGAAGTTTTGTTTTTAGACAAAGTAACATGGAGACAACTCCCTGATAGTTATTAAACTTCCCATCCCAAGCACTGAACTCTATGGCATTGGTCGCGCATGAAGCGGTCGCTGCAAATACAATATCTACTGCTGACATCCACTGCTTATTGGAGTAGTGTTGTGTTCCTGCTAATTTGTATGCTCGCCCCCCCCCCCCTCATGTAAAAACCCCTCAACAGGGGCATTTGAGGCAATATAAATAAATGAATAAAAAATATTAACATGCCTATTATACACTGAGCAATGTCTGTTTTATCTGTGACGACAGTATGATAAGCAAACATTTGCGACACCGATCTCCTCCATTCACTGAGATACTTACGGAGCTTATTTGGAGCCGTTTTAATAAGTTAGGTAGCATTATTGGAAAATAATCGTTCTTTGACTGATCTAGTGCGTGCGCAAGGCTGCTTTGTACTTCATCTATTGCCGTAGTTGATGCATTCTTTCGTTGGAATCTTTTGGTTGAGTGCTTGAAATGAATGATATCTCCGGTCATCCAAGGTGTATGCTTACGCATTTTATTTTTCTTGGCAGGTGTAAAATTATCAGTTCAATAACGGCATATGTTCTTAAAATAATCCCAAAGTGAAAATATAGATGCGTCATCCACTGGGGAATAAGCCTGAAAGCACTGAGCCGGCGCTTTCAGCTTCTGCGCGTTACAGCCGGAAAGGGGTAAGAAAACGCTGACAATGTTGTGATCCGAGATTCTACGCTCAACGAAAGTGGAATAATGAATAAAACGGCGCTGAATAAGCACTAGGTCTAGGACAAAGCTCTACAATCCCTGCACTCGAGTTGATTTATTTAAGACTTGAATAGGGTCCTGTGGCAACATCATGCCAAAAAATATTCACATGGTTGCATGGATACACACCGGAATGTAGTCGTTTCCAGTCAACGCCTGGTATATTAAAATCACCAACTAAAAGCATATTGCTGTTCGCGTACTGCATCATGTGTGCCTGTAATTTACTCAGATATTCCGGTGATACATCTGGTGATGTACACGAGTACATCGCGTAAAGAATAAAAGCGTGGCCTTAAGCATAGGCAATCTAGTTCATGTACATCGTGCAGAAAAACAGCACCAAACTATTCTTCAATAAACTCTGCTACTCCGCCGGCTCCTGTTAATCTATCATTTCGAAAAAATATATATATGACGGTGGGAAAACGTCATCATCAGCGATTTCATTGCGTAACCATGTCTCAGTAATGATAGTGATTTGGAGATCATGCTGCAATAACTTTATTTCCAATTCCTGAGTTTTCCTTTGTTTTAATGCTGCTGGCATTTATATTGAATAAGTGGAGCACCTTTTGCAGCGCCATCGTATCCCTTCATTCCCATGTTTGTTCGCTATGTTCGCTCGTTATGCTCTCTTGCTCTATTTATCGTCACATATGTCGTTCACCAAGCTCTCTTTAGTTGCTGTCTGTCGCCTTTCACTTTCCCAATGCAGCTTTTGTTTTCGTGAAGTAGCTTGTGAATAGTCATTGTGGATAAATATTTTGCACTGTTTCAGTTTCCTTGTATTCTCTAGAATAACCTTTTTGTCGTTAATGTCTTTTAGATGTAACATAACAGGCATGTTCCCGCCTTTTCTACCGAGCCGTTGACCCGCTGATTTCCACTTTACTACCATTTTAATCTGGAACACATCTCTAAATATTATTTTTTTGATAAGGCAATGTTTCGGTTTCGTTTGTGCTCTCGGGAATGCCTTGAGTAATGAGGTTAGAACGCCGGCTTCAATCCTCGACATATGTTAGCTTTGTAATCTGGAAGCATAAAACGTGTACTTTTGATGTCAGAGACGATTGCATTTCGACTGCCTGCTCAGGCATAGGTGACGGCTCGTAAAGCTTTCTGTCAAGCTGCACAAACATAGGCTGCAAATCGCTGGTCATGGTTTCTGTTTTGAGTAGTTGTACCTTTGGTTTCAACATTTCATCTCGAAGCTTGAACGTCCTGTAACTGCGCTTATATTTCCTTCTGCAAAACCCTGGCCCTTAAGCGTGGGGCCAGGGTTTACCTGGACTTGGCCAAAAAAAGGAGCTTACAAACAAGCAAACAATCGTACGTATTCTCAAGGCACTGCCTGGGGCATAGGAGGACCAGAATATCTCGACAATCACATCTAAAAGAACTGTGACAATAACTAACCTGCACGATGGAGAACAAATTGTGGTTCAAAACATTGAGCAGCCAGGTCCGCCATGGTCACGGAAGTCACAGGTGCGTCTCTTCTATTATACCGTATGCATCTGCTGCCGTTACGCCGTGGGGACCAGAAGATGGCGCCCGCAGCATTACACGAGAGCGAAGTGCTAAAGTCGTAACGTTGATTCCAAGACCATGAATGACCGAAAGCTGAAACTATTGACCATCATGTTGCAGATTGCAAAGACACGGTGTTCTTTTGGGACGTTCTGCGAAGGACTCTGAAAAAAATATATAAATATCACGCCATACTCAATACGTTTTCTACAATTTCAAGGTTCTGGCGACCTTCCATATGGCACGCTTATTTGGTTGAGTCTATATAGTAGTCGGTAAAGTCAGATGTGTGACAGAGACGCTGAAATTCCTAGGTCTGCGACATAATTTTTCCGTAAGACTGCATCGTATATGCGTAGTGTGTAAGTGGTGCAGGAGCAGCCGCCATAGTAGATATTTTTATTGGATGCATGTGTTTGTTCACCTGACTTAGGCGACTGTTAGCGTAGAGGGTAGCAGACATGTCTTATTTCCATTTATTAAAGATAATAAAATAGATGCCCAACAGCTCCGGGTTTAGCGCACTGCACTCCCACGTGCAAATTTCTTCTGTTGTATTGGTTCAAAATTCAGTGGAGCTGCTTGTGAAGAAGTTTTGTTTTACTTGACGCTGTGGCAATGGCAAAGCTGGGGATGACGAGGTGGCCTGTCAAAGAAAATATTTGGTGACCTTTGTCGATGACTACTATGGTCATCGGTGTTGTGGGCTTCCGAAAGAGTGAAGGCGTAAGGGATTTCACATGCATGACATCGGTGCGAGCAAATAGATTTGTTGTTGAAATCAGTCGTAAATGCGTGTCTTCTTTTGCTCACAAGTTGTTGAGAGCCTCCGTTGTACATAATGCACGATAACTTCGAGTAAACAAAGGGGGCCCCTATATACACGGTGTGTCAGTGAACACTTTCAAAATATATTTAAGGTTGCCGGTAGCAGATAGCCCAATTCTAGTTAATGAGCTGGTCTACTCGAAGAGGCGGACGTTACTTGCACAAAAAATTGAAATGCATAATCGAATAATTAACAAAAATACACTAAATAAGTTTTTAACTAATCACCAGATGGCCCATATTGCAATTTACAAATTGTAGCCGTGGAGTTTGCAAGGCGGATCCACTTAGCCATAATTCTCAGGAGGACACCAGTTTCGAGATTCTTATTCCCAAAATTTGCGGAGAAATGCAGTGGCGTTCCAGTTACTTCTGTGCTTCAATGCATAAAGCGACGTTTTGCTAAGAACCTAAGTGGAACGCCATGGTATTTCTTTGCAATGTTCGGGAATTAATATATCCAAACTGGTGTCATGCGAAGAATTCGTTCCAAGTGGATCCGCCTTGCGAAGTCCGCGGCTACAATTTGTGAATTGCAATATGGGCCATCAGGTAATTAGTTAAAAACTTAATTAGGAAATTTCTGTAATTATTCGATTATGCATTTCAATTTCTTGCACAAGTAATGTCCGCCTCTACGAGTAGACCAGCTCATGAACTAGAATTGTGCTACCTGCCGCAGACAACCTTTAGGAATTTTTGAAAGTGTTCGCTGAAACACCCTCTATACTTGTAGCACCATTTTTTGTGTATTTCATTTATTTAGGTACCTGGTGATCAATACGACCGCCAAAGCTTACCTCTGCTGCCGCTCGCACAGTTCAGTGTAATGCTATACTGAACTGTGCCACGGTTTCTATAGAAACTCTCGTATCGACGAATTTCTTATACGAACAAGACATAGACGTCTTAAATTGAGAAAGCAATACAAAACTACCTGCGGTTGCGGCAGAATCTATAAAAAAATAGCATCTGCCACGTAGCATCAAAAGAAGCGAACGCAACATTTAGATCGATATAATCTCGGCAAGCCATTCATTCCCATTTCAGCAAGCGCCCGGTGCACAACCGGTGGTCGCTGTTTTGCAACAGTTCAATATCGCGTTCGGCCTTAGGTCTATAGCTCGCGCGCTGCCCGATTAAGAGGTGGCGTAAAGGGAAGCCCCGCAATTTGCAGGCGAGCGGTCACTGCCCGTTCCTCAAAAGAGCTGTGCAGGCCTTGGTTTGAACCACCGTGAGCAAAGATGGGGCTGAAGCGGCTCCTTTCATCCGCCTTTTTTTTATTGCAAACTTACTGACCCGTACCTTCACACGCGCGATGGTCGTTTCCACAACGCTTTTCAATCTCCCTAACCTAATATTATGTTTTAGTTTTGGACTGCGAAGACCCCAAAACCTCAAAGATGCATCTTGTGAATAGGGGTGGTTGCGCACTTGATTATTGTATACTTTTGGAGCTCTTTACTAATAAATATCTGAAGAATGCCACTCGTCACATCATCTCATTCTAAGCTGTCAATTGTGCAATATGCGTTTCACAATACCCATGACACAAGTTCAACATAGCTCGTAAGTTGGGAGAAGCATCACGGAATTTTATGAATGTCTCAATCAGATGATTTCTTCATATTGATGGAATATTTCAGAGGCTTCGTAGAACAGTTGTGGCTATTTTTTAGAAGCCGCTGAGATCAAAGACACATCTAGCAAATATACTCAGAGTCCTCCAAGAGATACTAGTATCTCTTAACTTATTTTAGTACGTTTGAATTTCACATTTTATTCGCGCACCGAGGCGCAGAGCAGAGCGAGGCGATGGCTAAACCGTTTATGTTCGGTGAAAAATTAAGCGCCGCCCTTGTCTTCGCTTTCATCTTGAATGCGGAAAGTGGGGAGATATCGTAGTAGAGATAGCAAACGAGCTGGATCTGCCCCGAATATTGATGTGTATCGACTATAGACACACGAGATATATTTTCTTATTTAATCCTAAGAGACATTTCTGCAGTCTTTTAAGTAAATAAAAAAATGAAAGGATCATTTTGAGTGCTCGAGTTGTATTTTATGAATGAAAAAATGAAGGAACAAAAATACTTACGTTCTAACTAAAGTGAAAGAAAGCGACTCAAGCTTTCTAAATTGAAATTTTGGGGATATTTTAGACGCCAAACAGGGATAGACAATTTTGTCGAAGCATGAAGCCGAGAAGAGAAGCCTGGTTTCAGGTATTTTTGTACTTTTCTAGTATTTTATAAAAATTAACTTCGAAGTTTAGAAAAACGATATTCCATAGGTATTGAAAGATGGCTACTCTACCGCAATAAAAGCATGTCACATTACAGTGAACTACGTCTATTGGAACAATGAATGCAATCAAACGTGACATATCATCACTGTTATAAAATTTACCATGGGCCCTACATTCCAATTGTACTGAACTTTCTCCAATGCGGGAAAATTTCCTTAAATCAATTGAGTTTTAGCACTACGAGAGGATTTCTTGGGCAGTTCAGAAGTGTTTAAAATGCCATGTCAGAGTTGGTACTGAGAGCTCGGGCTGTAGGTTCAGGTACATTTTTATTGCAGGGAACTTTGCCTTAAGGGATAGGAAGAAAATTGCACTTATGGTGCGATCATGATGGGGTGAGGGAAACTGTCCCCAATAAACGCAAGCGTACGAAAGATGGGTGTCATAATTGCCTATCGCACTGAATATTTGTGGGTCTATACCACGTACGAGTACAAAATCCTCAGGTTGGAATGATCGTTGGGGCCCTTCATCCGGCATGCTGAGGCCAAGAGGTGCTGCTGTGCTGCAGAATTAATTGAGAAGAATTGTAAAATGGACGAGTTGGTTCTTATTCGTGTTTAGGGGTTACCGCGAAAGCCTGCACAGGCAAACGTAAGACATGGAACAACCGCGATGACCGTCTTTGTTAGATTATTTTGCGCCTTTATTTGATCCTGTCACCCGAAGTGGTGCCGGAGTGGCTATGGCGTTGAGTTATGAAGTCCGAGGGCACGAGATGAAATGCAGGCTGAGGGGGTCGCATTTCGATGGGGGTGAAAAGTGTTTGCGTGTGCAGGCTATGCTTAACGAGATTTAAGTCCTTTCTAGGCCATGAATATGAGATAGGTTGGCTGGTGGTTGCACGTCTTTTTGCAGATAGCATTTCTCTCGCATATACATGATGCAATAAATACCATGTAAACAAGCACGCTAGTGGTTAGGACGCTCGCCTTGGGACTGCGGGTACGCGGGTTCGATTCCCGCCTCGCAAGAAAGTTTACTTTCTTTCATTTATTTCTTCATTGCTTATGATGATAATTTCTTGATATCAAACAAAAATTACGGCTAGCTTTAACAGCTTCACTGTTAGAACAAGGCAAATGAAAGAAGATACTAATGAATTATCCTGTCGATTAGTAACTAAAATGCAATACGATGCACTATTTCAAGTGTGTTTAGCGAGAAATTTTCCAAGGAACCAACAAGTAGCCAGCTTCAATCGAAGGAGTGCTTCATCTACCACGACCGTCATTGCCTTGGTGCAGCTCAATTAAGGTCCCGGTGAGAAAGGAAGCGAAAGAGACATTATCAATTGGCATGACGCCCTTTTGTTTCGTCTAATCGCGAGGAGCTTGTACCGATGGTATGTAGGCATTTAAGAGCTTGGCGCAATAAAAAAATATTTCATTGCTTCTCCATACCAAATTACATCTATCCTTCTGTTATCGACTTGGGCAACAACAGAAATCCAATGGCCGCCTGCCTTGACATATACATGACATATATCAAGTAACAAATTATTCCAGTTGTGAATAGATCGAACGAAATTAATAGCGCTAGGCCTGACATCCGTTGCGCTCCAACACGTTACACTCGGTTTCTTCAGGTGACATGCGGAGAAAAGAGAAGAGTCGCGAAGGAATGAGTAATAGTAGAGTAATGATCCGGCGCTTGGGTGGTTTCAAAGGGAATCTGAGTCTTATAAAACATTTCTGGGTCAAAATTCTGGAACAATTTTGCTTTCGGTATTATTACATTGTCTGCCATAATCAGCATCTTTTCTTACGAACAATGAATTGTGTTGTCTATAAAGGATAAGGTTTTTAGAAATATAAAAATGGGCGACCACCTCATACAATGCCATTTTGTATATTACCATAATTATTACATACGTGGAGCAATTTAAGGAAAGGTCTGTACAAATTAATGTTGCTATCTAAGGCAATCGAGGCGACATCTGCCACTTTTACGAATTCACATAAAAGCATTTAAACTATGGGTGATTGGAAGTAGTTCTTTTACAACAAGCTTCGTATGTTTGAGCACTTTTTATCAAATGGAAACAAATCAACCGTTTATAACCGTCAGCTGTATTCACAAGGGAAAAATAAAATTAGCTCCCTTGCACGCAGTCTTATTGCCATGTTCCTTCAAGAAATGTGTGCGCATTATTACTTTTCACAATTCTGTGGTATCAACCTAAGAGGTGGCAATAATCATGTTATTGGTGCATCGAGCTTTTGCAGTTACTAAACGGAAGTAGCTGATGAAGTATGCTTGCCTGGCTCGGTCCCAGTTTTTAAAATGTGCTATTTTCAGCGAACTTCAAGTGATAATTGACAGGCAGCGCAGATCTCGAAACTTCCGGCGACAGCAGTAGCGCCCTAACACACAGCCTATCAAGCGCAGTAAAGGTTTCCGTAGCAAAAGCGTTGTGACATGTGACGTCAGCAAATTGACCACTAATTGGTCACGTAAGCCCCGCTTTCAACTTGACTGGGAACTGCCTGCTACTACGTAGGAGAGCATGCACTACTTCCAATACGTATTGTCATGGTCAACAAATAGAGCTTTGCTGGAGGCATCAGGCTAGAGAAAACTTTTCATACATGCGCGTTATTTTTTCATTAAAAGTATCGTAGAACTGTCGCAGCCTCTCTATGAGAAGGCCACAGTATAGTATAGTTTCACATAGAGTATACTATAATGCCTCCGCGCCAACGCTGGTTCTCCGGAGCACTTTCAGAAAATAAAGCAGCAGAATGAGCAGGTCATTGAAACCCCTTTTTACAGCTTGAGAGTACAACATTTTATATTCGATGAGCCAAAAGTTACGCACTCTATTACGTTTCCAGTTATCAAGAAGTTGTACGTTTACGGTATCTTGTAGTTACGACGCAGTCGCATCGTAAGTCATTGCTTCTCAAAAACTTCTCTGTAAATTACTCTTGTTTGTCAGGTTTTTAGAAATAATGACTAAGGCACTAAGGCACTCAAAGATAATAAATAATAGCATTTCGACAGATCACGAGTAAAAGCAGTTGCCATGGGAGCATGCGGAAACATAAACTAAGAGGGTGTAATTCTTTGATTCAGTTACAATTTACAAGACATAGATTCTTGCGGAAACCCGACCTGAATTTCGCAAGAGGAGCCTGTTCTCATTCGCAGAACTATTGCAACTATGGATTATTATTGACACCTGCCTGTCAGAAAGAAAGAAATTGCATTTATTTGACGATACGTGAGCTTGTTCATAAGGATTTATTGCTTTAGTGCAGCGAAATCAGTGTAGTGGTGCCTTGACAAAACTTATAGTATCCTCGTAGAATTTCAGGCCCCTCGGGGAGTGTTAAGTACACAATACATCATTTATAGGAGGCGTTCATCATAGAGGGAAGCATATCAAAATAGGCCTTTTATAATAAAAGCAAGTAGCGTGACAGAAGAACAATTAAATAGGAATGAATTTAGCAGGGCATTCGACATGATAGCGCCAAATCTGTGCGTTAACAATCATAATTCGTGCAACGCGCTGTGCAAGATTTCATATTCCAAGCCGTGTGCGCCGTTGGCTGGTGTCATCTCTTACGTGAGGTTCGTGGTGGTTTTCTCGAAGAGCCTAATTATGTGCAAAACAGTGGTCCTTCTCGTTGCAGGGCACTGTAGTCTTTCATTAATACTACCCGCACATCTCACGTCGTTCGTATCCAGGGTACTGTATGGTACCCTGTGGAATCCGTTCTCGTTGTTCACCACTTTCACAGTTTGTTCTAGACTCCACATTCGTGTCGTGTGTTAGCATGCGACCAACATTTGGTGTGCTGCCGTTACTCAGACTTTCCGCTCGAAGTTGTTTGATTAGCTCTTGCGACTGTACAACCTGATGTTGTTTCATATGCACTCGTTGTTGAGGTAGAATTAGCGCGTTTCCAATAACGTACTTCCACATGGCGTCAAGCCCTAAATGAAGCGACACCATTCGTTAAGCATCACATGGCGTGCCGCCTTTCTTTGCTGCCTGTGAGGGGGCGTTGCTTTTGCAATCGCTAATTTGCTCTGGGCCAAACAGGCTCTGTGGGAATGCGGGATGGGGAGGATGGTTGATGATTTGAAAGGTTAACGCCTGTCTGCCTGAAGGTAACCGAACTTAAAACAGAGATTCCGTACGGGGGTTCCGCAAAGCTCCGTAGAACCCCTATGGCTATCTCACGTAACCCTGTGCTGGGGTGCTATCCAGGATGCACCGAGTTTGGAGAAACTCGGGATCTTCATGAGCTCTGGCGACGCCCCAAGATGAAAGAACTAATGGTAACAAGACAAAGTTTGTCCGTCGGCACGCCTCCAGTTTCATTGCTTTATCTAGATTCACTCTGGGTGGCTATCATCACTTGGGCGTTGCCATATGGGCGGTCGACAAACTGGGGCTCACGTGATCATACGGTCGGTGCATGGTCGTGCCTTCTTTCACTTGTTTGTCCTTCCACTGAGTGCATTACAGGCACAAGCAAGTTATAAAATTAATGTATTTTGTACGATAATATTTGTCACATTACTGTGGGTTATAAGCATTTTAAAGTTTACAAGATGTGCACTGAATGTGTATTAGACTAATTTGCCGTTTAATACGTTTCGCGTTGTACCACGAGGGGACGCTCGCCCTCCTCTTTCTTCCTCTGGATTGCATTGGCGCGGCTCGCTACGTGCTTGCGCTAGTATTTCCGAGCACAGATCGGTGTGCGCTGGTTTTCGCACTAGGCTTTGAACAGATCGCTCGTTGCTCGCGCTAAAGTAAAGCTGCGAGAGAAGTGAGCGTCTGCTAGCGCAGAAGCGGTTTGCCACGCGCTTACCGTGTAAGCACTCACGAATGCCGGAAAGCACTCATACAAGGGTCAGAAACCTACGCTTTATTTTCTTTTACTTTGTGATGCACCTGCATACGGGCTAACGCCAAGCGATGGCTTCTAACAACCGCCGGAAAGAGTCTTTGTACTTGGTAGCCCGAGCGATCCGTGGCTTCTAACAAACGCAAGAAAAGGTCTCTGCAGCGTACATGGCTGTTAATTGATTACCACCACATCTATGCCAGGAATTACTCCAGCAACGGTGCAGTTACCCTGTCACCACCGCTGACGAGGTGGTGATTCACTTTCTGAAAATAAATTTCTATTTTTTTGCGTTTGAACGCTCGTGATGGGGCACACATACTTCACGCTGTGGTTGACTCTCTCCCAGTGCAGATTGAGGCTCGCCTTGCTAGCATCCACTATATTTGGAATACAGCTCTATGCGACCCATGCGTTACTGCAAATAAAGGCACCCGGTTGAACATCTGCTGCAATAATGGCCTGGTCTCGTCGGTCAACCTTGGAAAGTCGCAGCGCTCCTGTAGTAGTGCAGACCATGCCGAAGACCCATGGTGCACGATCTTTTAACATCGCCGAAAATTTGGCGGCTCCGTGCAATGTTGTCGCCCTTCACTAGGCGGCCTCGGTTGTACTTTCGCTTGCCGCGAAGAAGGCACTCGTCAAATTGCAATATCTTCCCGGAGCCCACGAGTGGAGGTCGTTCCAGCAGCTCGTCCATCATGACCTTACGGGCGTAGTTCTTCCAGTCGGTGATGGCATGCTTCAATGAAGAAAACAAGGCGGTGGTCATCTCTTTCAACAGCCACACATCTACGTTATTGCTCACGCAGTACGTGAGCCAAATCACTTGCCGTCTAAATAGGTGGACGTTCGGACGGCCTAGGCGGTCCGTGCTGGCGAAGTAACTTCCCTCCCCTCTGCCCGTACTGTGTAGTGGTACCGTGAAACTGCAAAAACTGCTTTCGGCACCTGTTGCACTGGAAGGCAGCCTGGCGTCCATTCTGAGTCTGCCTGCACAATGTGACGACTACAATGGGAACAACCAACCACAGGTTGGCTGGTCCGGTTGGAACCCTAGGTACTTGCAGGTGCCCCAGTACTCCGATGACGCCGCCGGATCTGGCCTGGCGCTGCGACACGGTGGACGCACGGCGCTTGAAGCCGGAGAGAGCCCAAGCGCTCGCACGAACTGACGCAGCCGTGCAGCCTAGTCATATCAATCTGTGCTCCGAAAGCATAATTTGCCCGCCACGCTGTCTCCGCAGACGAGAGCCTTTGCCTACTCGCTACACAGCCAGCGCACTGACGTATTGCAAAGGCGAAAATGACGTTGAAACTCTATGTCGGCCATGTAGGTGAATGGGTCCAGACGGTCTATTGACGCTTGCTGTCGCTGGATGCGATGACACAGGCTGCTGCTGCCGCTGCTAAGTTCCTGAGTTCAGCTCGAAGGGGGTTTTGCGATGTACGAGTTTCGCACGAGTTCGCCTGTCAATTAAAACCATAGGTCGCGCCCCACGCGAGGCATGTAACTCTTGTGCGCGCACCCACCACAGTTGAGCCACGCCCAACTTATCGTTCGGCAACAGCGACGCGGTGCTGATCAGAGAGGCATCAACAATCTCGACCGCCAAGGTAAAACACGCACAACGCACTGTCATCGGCGATGTACTGAGTGCCGACTATCGCTGGCTTATACATACGTGTTATCTTCTCGGGCTGTGATGGCCCGACAACATGGTTTCATTGCCTGCATTGTGGCGACGTAGCACACAGCAAATAATTATCGGCACGTCACTGTAGCTACTTGCCAGGTGTCGATGAGCCGTGGTGGACGACGATGCTGAGGAGTGCGTAGTGTTTTCCAGCGACAACGTATCGCAGCTGTCATTTGAGATGACTGATCTGTCACCGGCTATGTATCGGAGCGGTAGTATCGCTAACACGGTCAGCGTCGGGCATTGCTAGCTTTTCTAGACCCTTTACGATGACATTTATTCATCACAAGCACTGCACACTAGACAGTTGAAACACCTTCCTGCGTTCGAAGTCTCATTTCATAAATGCACACTAGAGCCCTCACTCACGGCTAGGTCAGCTGGTATACCCCCCAGGTAAACGGGAATTGCATCACGAGTGCCAAATTTTCCCCTGGTGCTTGGTAGGCCGTGCTTCTGAGAAAAAAAAAAGAAAAAAATGTCTTCTTCTTTCTGGGGTTTTACGTGCCAAAACCAGTTCTGATTATGAGGCACGCCGTAGTGGAGGGCTCCGGATTAATTTTGACCACCTGGGGTTCTTTAACGTGCACTACAACGCAAGCACACGGGCGTTTTCGCATTTCGCCTCCATCGAAATGCGGCCGCCGGGGCCGGGATTTGTTCCCGCGACCTCGTGCTCAGCAGCGCAACGCCTTAGCTGACTGAGCCACCCCGGCGGGTGCAGAAAAAAATGAAGGCTGCTGTTATGGCAACGGCTTCGCTGATGCCCGAGGGGGAGGCGGCCATCCCGCTTATCTGCAATGCGCTCGACGAGTGTGCGATTTTCTCGGCAGACGAAAAAGGAAACTAGCACGAGTTCCGTTTGCTACTACAGTCTGCATTATTCTAACGGCTGTCATTTTCAGCCTGTTCTTTTCTGTAATGACCATTTCCTTTTGCGTGTGTGGCTCGTATATTGAATAAATGCCAGCAGTACATTTGTGTTTGCTAAAATTTTACCCTGTTCCGTCATGATACGTGATCCAGCATGCCATAGCGTGTGGCTATTGGGTTTCGGCAGGAGAATAACAGGCAGTGAAATGTGCTTTATTTCGCAATTTTATTAGCAACATTTGTACAGAAAGAGATATAATAACAAAAGAATATTGCAGACCTGAGTATCTCGCATCTACAGTACAAACTGCAAATTCTACAGGCGCTTATACATAAAGCTTCTTACAATTTCTGAATAGCAAAAAGTCATGTTTTTTTACTTCGCATGAGGCAATCTTAAAAGCGCAAATCGTTTGTCGCAGCAGTTATCTGTGATTACTCATTTAAAAAATATCAGTAGGAGGGACCGGTTGAAACACTGACAACAGCACATTTCCCATACCCTAACACAGACGAGGTGGAGTTATCCGAGCTGGAGCTGTGGTCTGGAAAAAATGTAAGTAATAAGCTTTATGCTCACCCAGAACACAATTGCAGGAACAAATTTCAGCACTCTTTCCACAATTCATGTACGTCAACTCTTATCATATTTTATTGTAGGATTTATGCTAAAATGTAGCAGAAAGATTTAACAATCCAAATTCTTATTTTAACTGCTACTATATTGCAATAACAGGTTTTGGTAATGCTGCTTTCTCAATAGTTGTCTGAAAACACTGATCAGTTTCTTACAGATAAATTATATCCATTACTAAATTCCATATTCACTTGTCAATAAGGCACTGACGGATTAGTTTGTTCAACCTATTTGTATACTCCTTGTCTTCCTAGTTCTGCAGAACGCCTATTACTGGAAGACGATCTTCCAAAAGTTGTAAGCCACTGGTAAACGGTCTATGAGCATTTCCTATTATAGACCAATTTGTTTTGCACAGGGGGACTTGCGGGAACACCGGAGCGCGCGGCCCGCTCAGCGCCGACATAAGCACCTTCGTACGCATTGCGCACCAGAGTGACTTGACCCGAAGGTAAATCCGTTCGTTCTCAACAAAAAGTGGTCGCCAGCTTAGTTCTCAGTTAACAAGCACGAACATCGGACATCGGCGATGAATATTCGATAAAGAAGAACCGACAAGCAGGCGTTTTCTTTCTTTCTTTTTTTTTTGCGACACATTTCACCGGGCAACGTAAAATACACCTGGCGCCGTAGCAGTAACGCGAAGGAAACGGCGCTTGCAGTGCTTTCTGCACTAGCGCAGTGCACCTTCAATTGGTCTCCGCACCTTGTGAAGCTCTAGGTGATTTGCAATAACCAAGAACAGGCAAGTCTCTAACTTAACCCCTTCGTACGTGCAGCAAGCTTTCAAGGATCATCAGCAAAGTAATCAGTTTATTCCATAAAGCCGAGATTTAACGAAACGCAATTTCCGTCAGCGGTTCAGCTAGCACTCACTCGTCTCAGGAGCTGCTGTCGATAGATAACTTCAATGTATTTACACACCACAGAGAAATATACCGCGTACGGAATACTCTTCTTTTCGTCTTACAGCCGTTTCGATAAGGTTAGCGGCTAATCGATATAGCAACTGCATAAAAAGAGTGCTTACCTTTCCTTCTCTTGGACGAGGAAAAAAGTGGCTCTGCTGTCCCTTCCCGTGCTCATCTACCACAGAGGCGCGCGGAAACGTCTTGTGGCCTTTCTTCTGTTTTTTCGTACATCGCTTGAGCCACCGGCCGATGAAGAAACAAAATGTTGCAGCGCACAATTGAAGGCAAAGGCGTGCACGTGTGCAGAGGTATGACATGCTAAAAAAAGAAAACAGCCAACAACACATTCTATTTCTACATATAATTTCATGACTTTACTTTATTGGTATGTAGGTTGGAAAGATAGAGCCAAATATATAAAAGTTACTGACTTTTCCTTTGCCTACCAGTGTCATGGCAACGCTTTATTGCCGATACCGAAACTAGCCCGACTGTCCACCGCCTTTCTCACCTGCTAAAATGCGATTGTTGCGCTGTCGCTACGATATCCATCTGCGATCGCTGTTAGCTCAAGCAGAAACAATCGCAAGCACCTTGGAGTGCACAACACACTCAAAATACTGCGTATATGCGCAAAGAGGCACCTTCACTGGGCAAGCGATGAAAAGCAATTACTTGTGACACTGGGCAGCTCGCTCTTCTTCACAATGCATCACGGAGGCTTCGCGAACAGAAATAAACATGGTACATGGCGACAGCCGTTGCTCCCCTCTCTATGGCTAGAGTCTCGTTTTTCGTTGGTAAAGCGGCGGCCATAATAGCCTCAGTGAAGCGCCTGAGGTGAACAGCCATGCCGCGGCGATGCGTTGCCCTTCCCCTAATAGACATGGAATGGTCTGATCATTGTCACGACTGACTTAATCGAGAATAGCACTGCAGCGCCCCTGGCGACTTCTCACCGTATGAACTCCCTCGTGCGTGCGAACCTCTAGAATGCATCCGCTTGCAAGCTGTCGCCTCGCTGTCGCCACTCACGGCAAAAAGTGCAAAATCTAATAATTCGCTCGATCTCAGTTTGTCATCAGAAATTTATAGCATTCAAAACGAAAAACCGATACTTTAGGAAATAAATGGTTCGTTATTTTATTTGTTGTATTTTAAAGTATTCGATAGAAGGAAAGTGTGTGTACCCCACACCGCATGTGGGCTGTTCGAATTCGACGGAGGATAGAAAGGTAATGCTCGAAAGAGGAGGCACGCCCTTGACGCGCCCGAGAAAGGCGTGGCAAGCGGCTGACGGCAAGTGTGCCGACAGACAACGGAACAGTGACGGTGTTGCTAAATTGCGATAATACGTTGACAACAATACGCGGCGCTGGCGCGTTTCGTTGCATAGTCCTCTATGCTTGAAACGCCGCGCAGGGTACGCTCACGTTTTCATACGCGGCTTTATCTCGACATTTCTTTTGTCGACCGTTGTTCTTGCGCTTTCCTTGCTATCTCCGTTCACTGACTGCCATCGAGCAAACTCGGGTAAAACTCGGGCGAACGAAGAACTCAGTGCATCCTGCATAGCACGCCTGTACGTCGAAACGAATGACAACTTTTGCTTCAGTATTCCTTTATGACTTGAGTGGGTGACAGCGTTTACTTCAAGGCTGCTTATTGCGATGAATACATTACACATACTGATTATATATTCCTTCTGTCAATGACGGAAGCGTCGGCCCTCGAGCAAGTCCGGGCATTTAGGTGATACATAGATCACACGGAAAATTGTGGTGCAACAGTGGCCTTGTGTGCAATGCAGTGTGTTAAGAAGCAAGAAGATAAGATGATTAAGATGTAGGCCCTGATATACTAGCTTGGGGGAGAGGGGAGGTGGAGTTTTTTTTTTTTTCGGCGCACTGTGTGCGACATGAGCACCACTGCAACTCCGAACATGAATGTGTATGCAACGAGAAGTGCTGAACAAGCACGTCAGGTAAAGTAGGGCCAATGCATGTAATGCCAACGATGCCGAAGGAAAAATGCAAGGCTCTCGTTGACACACAAACTTGCTCACGCATACGACATGGCAAATTTCCAGAAACCATCGAAGCATAGGTTCAGACAAATTTTGTTGTAATGACATAAACATGCCGGTGTGCCCATCGCCTGCCCCCTCTCCCCCTTTCCCATGCCTTTTCTCGTGAAGCGTAAAGAATCATTCCTAAACCGTTCAGCCAATATTCCTTTAGCAGCACGATAAACGTGTTGAAATGTAAATTTGTTCTTTCTCTGCTCAATGTTCGCACTATATATTATTTTCTGCGTAACATATTCGGAAAATAGACTAATGTCCTCGATTCCTATGTCATTGGCGCTGTTCAGCTTCCACAATTTCGTGAAACTAATAATATGACTTGCTTCTCTGTGTTGCATTACCAAATGGCGCTTATTCTCTCTACACTATTAATGCGGGTTTTGATAGTGAAATAAAAACTTGAATTGACGTTCGTATGTTTGTGCTTTCGATCAAGGGAAAGCCGTAGAAGCGAGGAAATGTGGAGCTCGCACTTTGGTATGTTTCTCTTTATAATTCATAAATTAAAACAATCAATCATAAAAACAAAACAAGGACGTCCTGACTGATTACGACGTTAAAGCCGCAGCGGTTCCAACATCGCATTGCCGATAATGAACCCGTCATTGCCATGTCCAAGCAAAATTTCGCGAAGATGAAACCTCACCATAAAAAAAGACGGCATGTGCGAGAAAACTCGGGAAACGGAAATGAAAAAAGAAAAAGTTCGGGTACGACTTCCGGGAACATTATCTTCGCCGTAACCTATATCCGTACCTTGTTCGCGCTGAACTGGTGGAACAGATAGCAATCTGTACCCTCGTTCATGGCGTCTTTATTTGATGTTTCTTCGAAGGGCTTTCCGTCATAAAAACGGCAACGCCAGTATACCGTTCCAGTAGCGCAGACTAGCAACGAAACGTTCAGAGTATCTTGTGTTGCAAGTTGTTACGACATTGTTGACGTTGATGGGACGTGGACATGTCGTGAAATTATGGAAGACATGTTTTTCTTGATTATAAATTGAAGCCGCGCGAAAAGGACGTGGACTGAACGGAAAACGAACAGCTCGTTCTGTTGTGGTATGGTATGCCTTTTTTTTTTATGGCGAACATCCACTGCGGAGCATTGGCCAATATTTGGATGCTCATAGCATATTTATGTTAATGCAATAACTGGTAAAGTTGTCACGAGGAAATGAGCAAAAATATTATATGAAGACCTTACGAAACTGCCCTTGAAGCAACTATAAATTCCAAGAGAAGCGGCTCCTAGAGAAAGGATGTTCAGAATAGAAAATTTTAAACCAAGCCGTGTGAACCTTTATTGTAAATTGTTTTCCTTAAAGAAAAAAAATGGCGGCAGAATGTGAAAAAAAAATTCTATGGTTTCATCTTCTCCACAGACTGGGCACTGAGGGGAGGGAGCCAGACCAGTCCTGTGACGACAGAACTTTAATACTGGTATTCGGCAACGTAATCGGGTAAAAAGTACCACAGTTTTTCGGGTGTGAAAAAAATTTCGGGCCAAGGGAATAGGAGGTGTCGATATTGTGAAAATCTCGCTACATGTGGGTTCAAAAAAGTCTTGAACAATTGTATATCTCCTGAATCTAGTGTTCGTTAGGCAAGCTAATATAGGAAGTACTGATAATACAGGGACAGTGAGGGCCGCTGTCGTGAAACTGTCTCCCATTTCGTTAATGAATAAATACTTATGACGAGGCACCCAAAGCAATTTCATTAAATTTATGTGGACAGGCACTAGAGAATGAGGTGTACGTAAAAGGTTTGTGACACTATTTGCTGTGAGCGATGAACATAAAGATAAAGAATCCATTATTATGACTACCACCAATATTGATGAACTTAGTTTGCGTAAGGCTAAATCTACAACTAGGAATTCAGCCAGAAATATGGAAAACAAGTACAGAATCCTGATTGCTGATGATCCGTCCAGTACCGGAGAGAAAATGCCAATTCCCGGTTTTTCTTCACATTGTGAGGCCTCTGTCTCAGTGACCGTATTCATAGCTAAACTCAATAAATGGTCTCGTAATTGGTCATTTAATATATTATGAGAGAGAAGTTTTGCGTTGTTTGGAGAGATGACATCATATATGATGCGTAGGCTCTCTCGCACATCACAAGTGGCACCTCCTAGATAGGTACATTTAAGGTTTTGATCAAAGTTTGTTCAAAGACCACCTGTGGTGTATGAAACCGAGGCCAGTGTACTCATAAGAATAATGCAGGCTGGGAAATGAATATGTTTCGCAATCTTATTAGGCGATTCATACAAATTTAAGAATGTTTGTACCGTCAGGAAACGAAATCTATACAATATTGAGGGGAACCTGACTTCGTGGTGTAGTATGTTATCGGCAACAAATTTCGGTAATCCGCTACACAATCGTAGGGCTTTCCAGCCCAACCGGAACAAGGTGGCGTAATTTTTAAGCTGGCGCACGCGACCATAATACACATCCAAATTATAAAATTGCAGGACCGGTGGCCGCTCGTCGGCGGAGTGCTCTGATGAAAAAGTAGTGTCAGGGTCTGCACAAGCGCGGTCTCCCTAGCAAGGCCACTTCGCTCTCCAGTGCATCTAAATAGGTGTTGCTTTGCACCAAAAGAATAACGTTGGGTGCATTTTAGCGTTGTCACAGGTGCGGATGCCGTCTCTAAAACGCTCTGTGCGCGCGTGTGCACGCGATGGAGCATAAGCGCTTGTGCGTTAATGGGCATCGGCGCCTTTTATAGAGAAAGGCTTAACTGGCTTATTAGTCGCGAATGTGACCATCGTCGGCAACAGTTGCGGTAGCAAAAATCAGAAAGCGGCGTACTACACCTCTACCGTTCAATAAAACATGTGAAAGTGAATTAAGCACCAAGTAGCTAAAAGTTAACAAGAGTAATTCAAGTGTCCCAAAGACTAATGAAAAGTAATTAAGGTAATTAACAAGACGAATACACGGCCATCATACGACGCCTTTATTAATGCGTGCTAAAGTGAATGACTAAGTAACTAAGAATAATTACGATTAATTAAAAGTAATTAAGGGTTGCGAATAGTAATACAGACTACTTAACATCAATTCGATACTCCGTGATAAGACTGGTCACGCTAAATTAAGGCTAATTAGGTGTTCCAAAGAGTAGTACGAGAGTCATTCCATTTTTGGAAGGACATGGAAGGACTCTGGTAGTACCTACCGTTCAACACTTCATAACAGCAAGTAATAATATTTAAACCCAATCGTGACCAATTATTAGCTATTTAATTAATGAACCGAAATAAACAAACAATCGCCCACGAAATGGCGTTAACGCATTAAAGCTTTCGCCGTCAAAGTCGTCTTGGCAATCGATATGGGAACCCAGTGAAAGTTTTTTTTTTCATACGCATTTAACTCAAGCTGCTGAAAACCCCCTTGAATCAACGTATCACCACACTAAACGAAAAAAAAAATTATGTTTGCGCCAACCAACGCAGACGCGATCAAATATTAGAATACTCCCTACTAAAAGGTCAGCGAAACGGCCAGATTTCGTAAATAAATAGCGCACTATGCGATCTTCATTGTGACTGCGAAGCATTGAAGAGACCTTTATTATAGTGCTGCATGCATAAAATTAATTCCTGTGTATGAAATTGGCGTGCTGGAATACGCCGTCGGATGTCATTTTGGGAACTTCTATTATATCACGTAGTCATCTTTCTTAAAGGAGCCGTCGTGTTACAGTCAAAGTTCTTATCTTATTCCCAAGTAGTAAATGCGTCTCGAATTATAATCAAACAAAGACTAATATACATCGCGCAACACAATAATAACGATGAAGAAAAGTGCGCTCCAGTGCAATTATAGGCGAGCCGCGGCGCTCGCCCACATGAAAGATAAGCTATGAATTCATAGTTTCTTTCGGCGAAATAATTAACTCAGATATGCAAGACATTAGGTATAATGAAAATAGAGCATGGCGAGGTCACTGGTCACCAGTCAGTTATAAACGCTAATGAATTCCATCCACCCAAGCTATCCAGAAAGCACGACTATCTCTTAGAATGAATGCAGATTCCGGCGAGAATACGCCACAAGGATTGCGCGTTTGCTTAGAGATTACGATGCATAGCGCACGAGCACGCTGTAGCCTATACAGGCCCCGACCCATTTTATGTCATTGGAAGTGGGTCTCTCCGCATCCCGGACCGACTGTTGCATAGCTTACACAGCGTACCAACTGCTCTCACTCTTTTTTACAGCATAAGTTGTTATGGGCTCATTCCAATAGCCGTTTCGGGTCGCGATGATGCCGCCGCCCCGTAGCCGCTATCGCATGCGAAAAAAAGTACCCGTTCTCTGCCAGGATCGAACGCAGGCCCGCTGCGTGGGAGGCGGATACTTTACCACTGAGCCACGCAAAGCGCTTTCTATCCGACAGCGGGAAAGGCGCTAGCCATCGGCGATGGAACGCGTCGGCTTGCACGCGCGACGGCGTCCCAAGCGCGTTCCTGACGCATTCACTTAAATTACTACATAGTACTGTCGAAACGCTTATCTAGGTTACGCTGTGACTGTGCTGCGTGTGCAGCGCAGGCCTGGCATTTTTTTAACATTGTGGTCAATATGGCCAAGCCAGTTGAAGGAATCGTCATAGACTACACTCAAATACTTCACCGACTCCTCTTGAGATATAATCGCGAGACGATAGGATAGCGGTATATTAACTGGATTATTAAGGGAAAAAAACAATAACGAGCACTTTCTGCCCCTAAGTGAAATGCTAATTTTGTTTAACCAGGTTTCTATGGCGTAGAAGTAGTTCTGTAGCCGATAATATAGGCAGTGAATATCAGAGTCTGATGCGAAGAAAGCAATACCGTCTGCGTATACGTATATTTGTACAACTTTATGGCGGTGAATAGAACACATCAGAACGTTAAATAATACTGGGGAAGGGAGAGCACCTTGAGGAACACCTCGTGTCTGATTATGTATATATGCTCGAGAAAAAGCCTCCTAGAGAACAGCAAAGTGTTATTTCATATAAAACTTACCAATTCAGTTTGCAAGATAATTTGGAAACTCCAGATTTCGTAATATATGCAATAGAATTAAGTATTCTACACTATCGTAGGCTTTGGGAATGTTTAATGTCACAGGAGCACCTATTAGCCTCTGGAGCCGTGCGAATTTGTTCTACTTTATAAGTCGACGTGAGCAAAGCAAATTGAACATGATGGCCGGAATGCTCTTTGACAGGGACTAAGCATGTATTTGTTCTGTACAAATTTAATCATACAGGCATATAGGATTCTTTCAATTAAATTAAATTTGAGGTTAGCGCGACCGCTCTAAAGTTATCTATTGTATATCGTCCCCCTTGATTTTTAAGAATTGGGATTACTTTAACAATTTTCGATGGAGACGGAATGCATGGAAATTGAATTGAATAATCA
This sequence comes from Dermacentor silvarum, assembly GCF_013339745.2. Taxonomy (NCBI): domain Eukaryota; kingdom Metazoa; phylum Arthropoda; class Arachnida; order Ixodida; family Ixodidae; genus Dermacentor; species Dermacentor silvarum. Next base: position 116,264,012 of record NC_051155.1, read on the forward strand.
ACAACAGCTGAAAGGCCATCAGAAGATTCCTTAAATAATATTTTGCTCATAGCATATGTTACCTCATCCGCGCCGGGAGGTGAATCGAGAAGTCGCTCCATGGTTTCAGCCAATTCCAACGTTGAAATTTTTGTGAAATCATCTGATGCCCTTCATAAGGTAGAACAATTTAGCACGATTGAAAAAAATCTAATATGTAATCCCTTAGCGATTTCGTTTAGTGATTGATCCATCACTACTTCACTACTCACATAGTGAATATTAATTGGACGCAGGATAACTTTTCTACTGCGGAAAAAACTTAAGAACCCACGCCTATTTTTATTGTTAGACAGGAAATCAAAATGCCTGCACTCGTATTCATCTCTGGCTTTCGAAACTGTAGGTTTAAAGACGGCTAGGAAAAATTTTTAATCGCTCCAATTTTGGGACTCTGGTTACGCAATAACTTTTTTCCAAGCAGCTTTTCTCATTCTGTAGTCACGAGGGCATTCTTTATTCCACCAAGAGCTGTAATAATCCCTTTCATTCAATCGAATTTTAAATAGAGCTTCTTTCCAGAACTTTCCAAAGCGGAGCAGATAATCGTGGTTTTTGCTCTGTAGACGCATCAGACAAAAATGAAAGAACATTTCCTAAGCTTCTTTTTTAATATTGTAATGAATCAAAGTTTGAACCTGGTCATTCATAAATGCTACAGGGCATGCTACTTCAAATACTACTGGAAGGTGATCACTGCTTGTCAAACACTAAACAGTCGACCAAGAAGTTACGGAGAGACTCGGGCCAAAGAATGTAAGATCTATTGGAGTGTAGGATCGACCCCGTACAAACGTAACAGATGCGGCATTTGCACACGTTAGCCTACTGTCCAACGACCAGTTCCATAATCGGGTGCCGCACAAATCTGTTCTCAAACCCCACGAGATATGGTGAGAATTGAAATCCCCTGTGATTAGAATGTCACGTCCACAAGAATTAAGAACACTATCCAGTGTGCTAGTGTCCCGTACGCCAGAAGAAAAATATTGTCACGGCTCACTGGAGACAAGAGCGAAGAGCGGTATTTAATTGAGGCAATGAGGACAAAGCGCTCAGTTCAAAACTTCGTCTTCTCTAGCACCTCGCTTGCAAGCTCGAGGTCGTCGTCTTTGTCGTCAGCGTGGTTGGGCCCAGATAGCGTCGCGGCATTTGCCCCCTCCATAAGGAGCATCGACCCCATGCTCGACGGGTAGCACCCGGTGATCAGCAAACCAGAGAGTACCCATGTCATTCAGAAACATAAGGTTTCATGCGCACCACGTGCACAGTCTCAGGCAGGTTCATACGGCGCCTCGAGCAGGATGGGCTGTCAGGAACAACTTCATAGTTGACGTCGCTAAGGCGTCGTAGAAACTTGTATGGTCCGAAGTATCGGCGTAGAAGTTTCTCCGCGAGGCCCCGGCGGCGTACTGGAGTCCAAACCCAGACTCTTTGGCCGGGATGGTAGACGACGCATCGATGGTGTTTATTGTAACGTCGAGCATCTCGTTCTTGCTGGCCAGTTAGGCGAACGCGCGCGAGCTGTCTTGCTTCTTCGGCACGCGCTGTAAAATCTGCGGCGTCAGTCTCGGAATCGCTGGAATCATGAGGCAGCATAGCATCCAGCATTGTAGTCACTTCTCGACCGTGGAGGAGACTGAATGGTGTCATTTTTGTTTTTTCTTGCCGAGCCGTGTTATAAGCGAACGTGACGTAGGGTAATATTTGGTCCCAGTTCTTGTGGTCCACATCGACATGCATGCACAGCATGTCTGCGAGAGTCTTGTTGAGGCGCTCCGTAAGTCCATTGCTTTGCGGGTGATAGGCTGTCGTCCTTCTATGTGCCGTGCCACTGAGCGTTAGTACAGTTCGCAAAAGTTCAGCCGTGAACGTGGTTCCCCTGTCGGTTACGATGACCGCTGGAGCACCGTGCCTCAGGACGACGTTTTCAATGAAGAACTGTGCGGCCTCGGCTGCTGTGCTGCTCGGAAGTGCCTTGGTTTCTGCATATCGCGTAAGGTAGTCTGTCGCAACTATGATCCACTTATTTCCGGTGGCAGATATTGGCAATGGGCCCAAAAGGTCCATCCCAATTTGTGCAAACGGCGTTTCCGGCACTGGAACAGGATGTAATAGTCCGGCAGGTTTCGCAGGTGGTACTTCTCGTCGCTGGCAGTCAAGGCACGTTCCAACGTAGTGCTTCACCTGTGCTGCAAGCCATGGCCAGTAGTACTTCTCTTTGATCCGCGCTAATGTTCTTGTGTACCCGAGGTGGCCTGAGGTAGCTTCATCGTGACAGGCCTGCAATATTTCATTGCGGAGAGTTTTAGGGACGACTAGTAGATATCTGTTCCCTGTTGAAGAGAAGTTCTTTCTAAAAAGAACACTGTTGCGTATGCAGAATGATGACAGGTCCCTTGAGAACAATCCAGGCTTGTTTGTGGTGCGGCCTTCTAAGAAATCAATTACAGAAGCGAGCTCCTGGTCCTCTTGTTGTTGTTGAGAGATGGTGGCCGCATCAACAACTCCTAAAAAGCCTATGGATTCTTCATCATCTCCGCCTGACGACTCGATCGGCGGTCTGGAAAGGCAGTCAGCATCTAAGTGCTGCCGTCCCGATTTATAGACCACTGTCATGTCGTACTCTTGAAGCCGTAGGGCCCAGCGTGCCAAACGCGCAGATGGATCTTTCATCTTGGTCAGCCAACAGAGAGAATGGTGGTCACTTATGACTTGAAATGGGTGGCCGTATATGTACGGGCGGAACTTGGTAACTGCCCATACTACAGCCAAGCATTCCTTCTCTGTGGTGGAGTAGTTTGATTCGGCACGTGACAGTGTTCTACTCGCATAAGCGATGACTCGCTCAGCGCCGTCTTGCCGCTGAACAAGGACGGCGCCTAGACCCACGTTGCTGGCATCGGTGTGGATCATTGTGGGCGCATCCACGTCAAAGTGGGCAAGAACAGGTGGAGTTTGTAGACGGTGCTGCAACTCGTTAAATGCCGCCTCCTGCTCCTCGCCCCACACAAACGCGACATCTTCTCTGGTTAGGCAAGTCAGCGGTGAGGCGATGCGTGCAAAACCCGCAATAAATCGCCCGTAATATGCGCATAGGCCCAGGAAGCGTCTGACTGCCTTCTTGTCCGTAGGCCTTGAAAACTTTGCGACAGCTGCGATTTTCTCAGGATCAGGTCTGACACCTGTGTAGCTTACAACGTGACCCAAAAACTGCAGTTCTTCATAGCCAAAGTGACACTTTTCAGGTTTTAAAGTAAGCCCAGCAGACCGTATGGCTTGAAGAACTAACCGTAGCCGTCTGAGATGTTCATCAAATGTGGCAGAATAAACAATCGCATCGTCTAGGTACACTAAGCAAGTCTTCCACTTAAGGTCAGAGAGAACGGTATCCATTAGCCTTTGGAACGTGGCTGGGGCGGAGCACAAACCAAAAGGGAGAACTTTGAATTCATAGAGCCCATGAGGCGTCACAAAAGCAGTCTTTTCGCGATCCCGTTCATCGACCTCTATTTGCCAGTACCCACTCTTTAAGTCCATTGACGAGAAGTACCGAGCATGCCGTAGCCTGTCGAGGGAATCGTCGATGCGTGGTAAGGGATACACGTCTTTTTTCGTAATCCGATTGAGCTTGCGATAATCGATACAAAACCGCAGGCTACCATCCTTCTTCTTAACGAGTACCACGGGTGACGCCCAAGGACTTTTTGACGGCTGGATGACATCATCTTCTAGCATTTTCTTGACTTGCTGCTGTATTGCTCTACGCTCTTTCTCAGCCACGCGATACGGATGCTGCCGGATGGGTATTGCTGTTTCCTCCGTAATAATGCGGTGTTTCGTCAGTGGTGTTTGACGCACTCGGGACGTTGTAGAAAAGCAGTCCTTAAAATGGTCAAGCAGTTCCCTGAGACTTTGTTTCTGTTGCAGCGCTAAACCTGGGTCAACGTCGACAAAGGGTGCATGTGGCATCGTATCGGTGGTTGATACCTCTTTGACAGCAAAGCAGTATTGAACGTGGTCAATTTCGTCAAAGTATGCCACAGCGGTGCCTTTACTGATGTGCCGGCGTTCATTAGTAAAATTTGTCAGTAGTACCTCTGTGCGACCACCGATTAGGCTGACGATACCCCGAGCGATAGCAACACCTTGATGGAACAGAAGTGCAGTTAATTGTTCGGCTACACCGTCCTTGTTAAACTGTTCTCCGCAACTGACGGAGACAAGACTGCATGATAGTGGTGGTATGCAGACGTCGTCGTCGGCGACGCGTAACGATGTACGTTGGCGCTCGTCGTCGTGGCTCGTGTCTATACTGTACGATAAGGTTATCTCGCCATCCCGTATGTTAACCACGGCGCCGTACTCCCGCAAGAAGTCCATTCCAAGGATGAGTGATCTGCAGCACTCTTTTAAAATCATAAAAGAGGCGACAAAAGCTGTATTTCCTATCTGGAGTCGTGCAGTACATTTTCCTGTAGGTGTCATTATCTGGCCCCCGGCATTTCGAATATGAGGGCCTGTCCATTGCGTTTTGACTTTCTTAAGCCGGTCTGCCAACTGCTCACTCATTATCAAAAAGTCTGCGCCATTATCAACCAAAGCTGTCACGTCGTTTCCATCAATCGTTAAGAGTAGGTCGGCACTCACAAGTTCGTCGGTGTTCCGTTTCTCCGGGTTGCTCTGCTCCTTGCTCAGTAATGGGGGATTTTCGGCGGTTCGATGACTTGCAACCTTCCCCCCAGAGGTCGCTGATTTCAGTTTCCCCGCCGTGGGCTTGGAGAGCGGCCTCTTACCACGTCGGCGAAACTGCGACGGTCCGGCGAAGAATAGCGTAACGGAGACGGCGAGCGCGACCGGAGATTAGCTGAGCTGCCTTGTTCCCGAGTGATACTGTCGTCGAAGCGTGGATTTCTCTCTGGAAACTGTCGCGGAGTAGCAGGTGACATTTCCTGGATGCCACCCTGGCGATGAGGGCAAAAACGATAAATGTGCCCTGGTTCGCCACAGTGAAAACACAATGGTCGGCGATCAGCAGTGCGCCATACGTCGGTCCTGCGAAGCTGGGGTCGCCTGAAATGCTCTCTCTGTATCCAGGCAGCAGTAGGTGGCCGCTGGTGGTACTGCTGTACTGGCACGGTAGAAAGAGGGCGACGGACAGCGTCTGCGTAGCTATATGCACGTGGCTCGTAGCGTGGCTCGAAGCGTGGCTCGTAGCGTGGCTCGAAGCGTGGCTCGAAGCGCGGCTCGGGACACGGTTCAGGGAGTGGCTCAGGAGATGCAAATGCTTGCCGGATTTCTTGGCGGACAACTTCAGCGACCGAAGCAACAGTAAACTCCTTCGGTGTCGCAGTTTGCTTCGCAATCTCCTCGCGAACAATGTCTCTGATCAGCTGACGCGGCGAGGTCTCGTCGGTCACTGCCAGAACTGCGGCTCCTGCAGGTGCATCGTTAGTTAGGCGTTCGTTTTGCCGGCTACGCTGCTGGAGCGCCCGCTCAATTGCTGTGGCTTCCTTAATAAATTCTTCCACTGTTGTAGGCGGGTTTCGCACGAGACCAGCGAATAGCTGTTCTTTGACGCCGCACATGAGATGGCTCAGCTTCTTCGAATCAGGCATGTTGGGATCCGCGCGGCGAAACAAACGAGACATGTCCTCGTCAAACATGGAGACACTTTCGTTGGGTTTCTGAATGCGCAACTCGAGAAGGCGTTGTGCATTATCTCGGCGATCAGTGCTTCCGAAGGTATCAATTAGCCGACGGCAAAATTTGTCCCACGTTGTCAAATGTGCCTCGCGGTTTTGAAACCACGTCCTTGCGCTACCGTCAAGAGCGAAGTACACATTGGAAAGCTTCTGGTCCGGACGCCACTGATTGACCCTAGCCACGCGTTCGTACTGGTCCAGCCACTCTTCCGCGTCTTCATACGTGTCACCGCGGAAGCTTTTGGGGACTAGATTGTTCTGAACAGTCACCTGTGTTGTACTTGCAAGCGCCATTTCCTGAGTTGGTGTGGTCGCTGACAAACTTCCTTGCAAGAGACCGAATTCCAGGCACAGACCTTGCAGGCGGCGGCTTGCGCGGTGCACAGGTGTCTCGACGCGTGGATGATGTCTTGAAGGGCTGGATGCAGGGCTGCTCGCCGGAGTCGTCCCAATCATTAGGCAAGGATGCGATACCCAGAACCTCCACCAGTGTCACGGCTCACTGGAGACAAGAGCGAAGAGCGGTATTTAATTGAGGCAATGAGGACAAAGCGCTCAGTTCAAAACTTCGTCTTCTCTAGCACCTCGCTTGCAAGCTCGAGGTCGTCGTCTTTGTCGTCAGCGTGGTTGGGCACAGATAGCGTCGCGGCAATATGCGTTTACTACGGTAAAGGGGCAACATCCAGGGAGGTTCAGCTCTATCGCTAAGATTTCACACTCTGGAGTAGAAAGTTGAAATGATGTTTTGACCTTATAACAAATTTCACCCGAAATTAATTCGCCACCTCTTGTAGGACGGTCTAGCCGAAATTATTTGTAGACTTTTATTTTAAAATTCTTCGCTAGATTTAATCACGTTTCGCATAAAATAATGAAATCAGGATTAAGTTGAAAAATTAAACAAGATAAATCTACTGAAGCAGAATATACAGAACGACTGTTCCGTTGAAGCACTCTCAGTGACCCCGTGGTTTAGAAAGTGCCACAGCCAAATCTGTGTTCTGTAGAATGCTTTCCTTTAGCACAGCGCTGGACTGACTTTTCATATCTTTTGAGTGAGGACCGGAGCATAAATCCTGATTGATTGAAGACATTGTTCTTTTATATGCCAGAATGTTTTGTTCTACATGTGTCATTTCCCAGTCTGTTTTAACTAGATTACCAGTTGTAGGGGGCCCGCGGAAGAGGAAGTCGAAGGTTCGCTGCCATCATTGATAGGATGGGTATCTGAACATCTATAACTAGTTTGGTACGCAGGATCAACTGTTTGCGTTGTTACATGACTTCGGGAGTAGCTTGCATCAGATGAGATAATTAAGTGACAGGAGACGGTCTGTGATAAACATTCACCAAGGCTCATTGTCAGCCGTTCCATAGATTTTGTAGCTGCCTTTTCCAGAGTGGCTTCTATAGTTTCAGTAAGTGATACGCCCGTGGTTAGATTTTGTGTACCTGTAACCCCCGCATAGCCAGATGCCCTTTCTTTCACAATGTTTATCACCTCCTTCTAGAGCAGCATCGTCGGTCTATTATTTCAACCACCTGTAATTCATCAACCCTAAGAGAAGTTAGAATATTCGACTGGATGACTTCCACTACAAAGGCAGCATCGCTCATCTTGGGCACTACAGTCACTTTGAGCGTGCTGTTCCCCACATGCGCAACAACGCTGACTTGACTTATACCCTGCCATACTATAGCCGTAACGCCAGCGATTACGACATTGAAACAGGCGCGATGCCAGTGATTCAACTCTGAACACAAGGGGCCACACCTTTAGTTCTGATGGACATGAGGTTCCGGCGAATGTTGCAATCACCGATTTTGTTGGTACCCTCTTATCGTCTAGCACTCGAGTGCATCGGTAACCACCAATTACTCGAGTCCCACACAATCTCTCTAGTGTTTCTGCGGGAGATGGATCAGCATCGACACCTCTGACTATTCTCTTAGTGGAAGCGAGGTGAGCAGGGATGAAGTCAGTCACCGGTAATGACGCGAATAATGAACACTTAAGCAAATCTGCGACAGAGGTCTCGTCTGGTTATCGACACACGATACCTTCGCGGCCGAACCGTCTCACTTCCGTGATGGTCTGGTACAAAGAGGTAGCAGCATGTAGAGCTTTCTGGAAAGCCTGGAGGTTGGTCAGTCGTATATAGCATCCAGTTGAAGGAACCCGAGCCACCGGGGTGCTGCTCACATCACTGCGGATGAACAAGTCCAGAGGTAATTCATCTATCGGAATAGAGGCCGTCCAAGAGAAAAAAAACTGCCCGGGGCGTTCTTGGACGTCAGCTTAGGATGAAGCAGGTGGAAGAATAACTGAGAGCTCAACAAATAGGGCTAGTAAAGCCTAATACCACCCAAAACCTGGCCAAGAGACTGGAGCCTCAACGAAAGCTTCCGAACCAGTCCAACGCAGCGTTCTTCTTGCTGTATTTGTTTTCCATTCTGTCCTCTTCTTTTTCGCGCTGCTTAAAGTTATACTCAATATGAACCAAATCGTCGAAATCAAGTTGTTCCTACACGTTCTTGCTTAAGGTTTCTACGTATGTAGGCACCGTTACCAGTGATGTAATACATATGACGCTTCGCGGTCTAAAGTACCTGGATAGTTCCCCTATTTACGGCGCACGTGCGCTTAACATTGCAACAAACTTTGCACAGAAGACAATGCTGTCAGAGTAAGAAGACATTTTTTGCCGCGGGAGATTTTCCGTACGACTGGACTGGACTGGACAAATTTTATTTGGGTCCTGCAGGACGCGCTTAGGGCGTAGTGGGCGTCTCCAACGTAGGGACCGACAGGGAATACCTGGCGGCCGCTTCGTGGGCCTGCTGGACGGCCCATTGCTGGTCGGCGAGAAGCGAGCTTCTGAGGGACTTCTCCCACTTGTCCGAGGTAGAGTCGGGATGAGCGTTTCTACACTCCCAGAGCATGTGTGTGAGTGTCGCCGTGTATCCGCACGAGGGGCACATGTCGCTGGGGTACGCGTCAGGATAGAGAACGTGGAGTTTGGCGGGGTTTGGGTACGTGTCTGTTTGTAATAAGCGTAGGGTTAGCGCTTGCGGTCTGTACGAGAAGTTAGATATTTTGCGAAAATCTGTAAGGATGAGTATTGCAAGGATTTATCTTCCTCTCTCGACAAACAGAGCAAACATGATAAAAAAAGGTTACACCATCTTCCCGTAGGGGAACCCTGAGTAGTATGCGAAGCAGCCATGGGGTCGACTCAAGGTAGTTTTATCAGCTGTATAAACTTGGACATGCAGCAGCACCAGCACCACGCAGAACTGTTGTCGACGCCGTCGGCGTTTTGCCCGCGTTCGCACCGAACGCGCGCGGCGTTCGTGACTGTTGCCGGTGTCTCTGGGGCGCCTGCCGTCGCGCCTCTAACCTACGCTGCTTCGCATTATCGCACGCGGAGCCGCAGGTGTTGCCATTCGTTGCGCAATCCGGAGAGGAGCGTCGGAGAGGATAGGAGGAATGCCGAGAGGAGAGGATATGAGACAAGGAGAGGGGGGGAGGGGAGGAGGATGCGCAAGCGCAGTAGGGGTCTGGACGCCGCACGGCGGAGGGAGGGAGGGAGTATTATAGCCCCGACCATAAGCTGCTTCGCATTTAAAAGTCACAGGCCTGCGCGGTACACGCAGCACAGTCACAGCGTAAGCTGGTTGAGCGGAGCAAGAGTAGCTCCAATGTCGGCACCTCGCACAACAAGGTCTTCGCGGCAAAGTGTCTTCGCCTCGATTTTCGCGAGAACGATCTGAACTGTCCGCCCGGCGTCGGCGGCTCCGGCGAGCTCCGGCTTGCAATGCTCTCTGTACAGCAGTCTGCTGAGCCCTATGATGCCTACGATTCGCTTCTTCAGCAGCGGTTCGTACCTTGCGAGGAGACGCCATAACGTGCATCGAAGAGGTACCCAGAATATGTGGCGTACATCTAACATCAGGATAGCGTTGATTGCGCGCCTCGTCTGAATCGAACCTCGTCGCACCCGGCGGTTGCATGCACGTTGGCGAGATGGCACCACCATACTGGCGGAGCCTCGGGTGTCTGCGCATGTGCGCGTGCCTATAGGGCACGTATAAAGGGAATTTTTCTTCTGCGTCATAGCAAGCGCTTCTCTCTTGGCGCACTTTGGCCATCCCTGGCGCTTGCGCCAATAAAATTCATATACCATCATCATCATCAGCAAGCGCTTCTGTGGCTCAGAGGTAAAGTATCCAACTCCCACGCAGCGGGTCTGGGTTCGATCCTGGCGGAGACCGGGTACTTTTGTTCGCATTTCCGGCGATAGGGTTACGGGGCCGGGGGCGGCGGCATCATCGCGAGCAGAAACGGCTATTGCAATGAGCGCATACCAACTTACGCTGTAAAACTTGCGCAAGTGCTCGAATCCCTTAAATTTGGCAATTGGATAAATGAATACTAATTACCAACATATAAAATCGAATATGGGGCCATAATTTGTTAACTAAAAGTGTTCATTTGTGTGAATATGGCCTAATTTCAACTTAGTGTATGGTCGCTCGTGTCACAGTTTCACCGACAGAATCTCTTCTTCCCATCCCTGACGGAACGCGGGAGGTTGAACATACCGTCAAGCATGGGAGCGTCTTTACGAAAGTGGTCGTGTGTAGCCATACACTTTAGTCTAAACTAAACTGGAGAGACAGTTCCTCAGCAGAGAGTTAAACGAACTGGCCACCTAATGTCCATAGTTTTTTTACCTGGCCACTACTCAAAGAACTGGTCGAAACAAATCGCGTCTACAACTGTGTAAACCATGACTGAAGGGTATAAAAGTTTTCTCCAAAGCTTTTCCTCGCAATTATATCTATTGGCTTTATACGGTTACGTAGATGTTACGTGAATGCAGACACAGAAGGAAAACGTGTTCACAATATACGTTCAAGCCGATCAAGCGCTCAACCACATTGTTGTTGTTGTTGCCTCAAAACATGGCTCGTAGCGCGCGCCAGATCAAAAGCGTCTTCTTCGTCGACGCTCCTTTAAATGAAGAAGAAGAACGTAAACTTTATTATCAAATCGATAAGATTTGAGTCCGGCGTATTTTTAGTGGGTCTGGGCACCCGCCGCGGACGCGGTTCCGAGACCTTGTCTCGAAGCGGCTTCTTCGGCTCGCTGGACGGCCCAGAGCTGTACTGTCAGGTTCGAGCAGAGCAGTGCGGTCTTCCAACGCGAGCGAAGGCTGGCGGTGGAAGAGACGGAGGTGTCGGCACTGCCCGAATTGTTTGTTATGTCCCGACATTCCCATAACATGTGATTAAGTGTGGCAACCTCGCCACAGGATGTGCATCTGTTTATAGTGTACATATCTGGATACATGGCGTGCATGAGTCTTGGGTTTATGTAAAAATCAGTTTGTAATTGCCTGTAGTGTACTGCTTGCGCCCTGTCTAACCTAGCGTGAGGGAATGGGTAGCACGGCGGCCACATTTCGATGGGGGCGAAATGCGAAAACACCCGTGTACTTAGATTTAGGTGCACGTTAAAGAACCCCAGGTGGTCCAAATTTCCGGAGTCCCCCACTACGGCGTGCCTCATAATCAGAACTGGTTTTGGCACGTAAAACCCCATAATTTGGGGGGGGGGAGGGGATGGGTATACGCGTCTCTGTAACTGGTAGTGTGTCGTGATGTCGTGGAACCTGGTCAAACGATCCTCCCACGCCCAGACATTTGCAGTAGCCCGCGGGGGCTCTTCCTCCGATGATGCTCGGTGAGTGAGGCCTCGAGCGACGCGGTGAGCCGCTTCGTTGGGGGTGCTCAGTCCAGTGTGTGCCGGGATCCATAGCAAGTGCCTTCGGTTATCGACGTCGGCCTCTCCCTGGTGTATGTGATGTCGCTTGAGTATGTGATACGCCTCTTGCGATATGCGCCCATTTGCAAAATTGCGAATTGCCGTTTGCGAATTGCAGATCACGTATGTAGCCTTGGTTTGTGAGAGGGCCAGAGCTATGGCCGCTTCCTCTGCTGCTTCGGCATATGCCGTGTTCACGGTGACGCTCGTGAGGTGGTTACCTCGGTGGCTAGTAACTGCCGCCACGAAACTCTTCCTGTCTCGATAACGGGCTGCGTCGGTGAAGACTGCCTCCTTGTCGTTGGAGTAACTTTGGTTCATGTGTTGTGCCCTGACTTTACGTCTACCGTGTGGTGTTGGGGGTGCATGTTGCAAGGCAATGGGGGCACGTATAGTTGCTCGCGCATGGTTCTTGGCATTTGCATTTTGATGCCGTGCTGCGTGTGGTATGTAATGCCGAGCTTTTCGAGCACGTGCCTGCCCGGGCGGGTCTTGAATAGGCGCTCGAGTTGGGACACTTGTTGCGCCTCCACGAGTTCCTCGAGCGTGTTGTGCAAGCCTAGTTCCAGGAGCTTGGTGGTGCTCACTCCGGGCGCAAGTTCGAACGCACATTTGTACGCCTTGCGTATGAGGGCGTTGAGCTTGTTTCTTTCTGCAACCGTCCAGTTATGAAACGCTGCCGTGTACGTTATTTCAGAAATGACAAAGGCTTGTATAAGTCGTATGGTGTCGTATGGTGTCGTATGGTGACGCGGGCATGCGCCTTCGCGCATGCCCGCGTGTTTGTTGGTGATGCGTCGGATGAGCTGCATCGTGCTAGTGGCCTTTGCTGTTATCTTGCAAAGTGCTTCGCCATTGCCGCCCTTGTGTTCAATCATCATTCCTAGTACCCGAATCTTGTCTACCATCGGGATGGGTAGGCCGTTTGATGCCGTTAATTGGATCTCATATTTTTCCGGGGGGGGTGGGGGTGTAGCCTTTAGGTGGGCGCCCCTTTCTTACCGGTCTATATAGCAGCAGTTCGGATTTTTCGGCCGAGCAGGTGAGTCCCGTGCCCACCAGGTAGTTTTCCACGCACCAGATGACCGTTGCTCGATCGCTCCGTGGCTGCCCGTTGTCGTCCAGAACGTAAAATCATCCGCGTATAGCGTGTGGTGCAGTCCTTCGATTTGCAACAATCGGTCGGGTAACCCCAGCAGGACGAGGTTGAAGAGCATCGGCGAGATGACCGAGCCCTGCGTGGTGCCCGAGCTCCCGATGTTGATTTAATCTGAGTCTAGTTGTCCCACTCGCATGCGAGCTGTGCTTCCCGTGAGGAAGTCTCGAATGTAGTTGTACGTTCGCAGTCCGAGATTTAGCTTGTCTATTTGTCGTAATATGGCATCGTGGCGAACGCTATCGAAGGCCTTCTTCAGGTCCAGCCCGAGGATGGCTCTCGTCGAGCGCCCCGGACTGTCTATGAGTTGGTGTTTAGTTGCAGAAAGGCGTCTTGCGTGGAGAGATATCTTCTGAACCCAATCATGGTGAGTGGAAATAATTCATTGTCCTCGAGGTAATCCGTGAGTCTATTGAGAAACGCGTGCTCCATCAACTTGCCCACGCAGGACGTGAGGGAGATGGGGCGCAGGTTCTCCAGCTGTAATTTCTTGCTGGGTTTTAGTATCAGTATGATGTTTGCTTCTTTCCATTGCTGTGGTAGCTTGCCGTGCGCCCAACACTCGTTAATGTATTTTGTGAGTTTCTCAATTGATCCGTAATTGAGATTGCGTAGTGCCCTATTGCATATTCGATCGGGGCCAGGGGCCGACTTGGTGTTGAGTTTGACGAGGGCTGCCTGGATTTCGGCAACGGAGAATTCCGCGTCCAGGGTGGCGTTGCTTTCTCCCGTGTAGTCCGGATGTATTAGCGGTGGCGTTTGAGATATGTAATGGAGTTCCGCATCCCGTAAGAATTGTTGTTCCGTTCCCCCGTAAGCGTGTATGATTTTGTATATGCCTTGCATGTGTGTGGTCTTGGTGTTGGCGGGATCTATCAGGTACCACGGCATCTGCTACGTGCCACGCGTGGTGAGTTGACTGTCCATCTCCGCGCATTTCTCTTCCCATTGTTGCCGTTGCAGGGTAAGTGCGTGCTTTTCTATTTCTTTGTTGAGCTGCGCTATCCGTTTACGCAGTCTCCTATTGTGTCTCTGTTGTTTCCATCGGCGCTGCAGGTGGGTCTTGGCTTCCTTTAAATGAATAGTACCGTGACATAATCTACCGGCTGCTGAAGCATCGTCGCGGTGCTTTCTATGTTGTGGATGAGCGGTAAACTTTAAAGTAGGGTACGGGAATAACGTCTCTAAGGCGGCGAAACGGAGGCAGAGGACGAATCAAGCGGGCCAATACCGTAATTTATGTCTATTACATGTCTTATGACACCGACACGTCAAGTCTTAAGACACGGACGAATCAAGCGGACCAATACCGTAATTTATGTCTGCTACGCGTCTTGTGACACCAAGACGGCAAGTCTTAAGACACGGCGGCGTCCGGAGTACTGGGCAAGGAACTTTTCTGAGAGTCCAATGTGCCGAGTCAGAGTCCATAGAACAAGGGTACCTGGAGTATAAGTAAAGTGAAATATGACGGGAGTCATAGCGCTGCCTCTGGTGGTCTCGCGATATAGATAGTAAAGCGATGGCGAGCAAACCTGGCGTGCCTCGTCAGCTCTGGAAATGTCATCACAAACGTACCCAGTGGGCATATGGACGGCAGCGAATATAATAGTGTCAAAACGCAACGTTGTGTCGCGGGCGAGTAGAAGATAAAAGGGTGAACAACCAGCGGTATCCCGATGCGAGGAATTGTAGGTATATATGTGACGAAAAGCAGCGCAACGTCCCCGTCATGATGGTCAGAAGACATAAATAGATAGCATGTCAGCTAGCGTCCGGTTGAATTAGTCAAGGCACTGCTTTGCGAGTGGTAAGCCATTCTATTATTTGTGCTTTGTCGGCTTTGTCGTGCAGGATATAAGCAGGTCATCAATAACTCCGGAAAGAAAGTAGCGGCCACCGTCGTTGATGAGTTGACGAGGCGCTCGCTGATGTTATTAAGCAGCCGGTTGTCCACGCAAAATCTCCAGCTGCCGTCCTTTTTAGCAAGAACCACAGCAGACATAAATAGATAGGAGAAGCCTACGAGCTGAAGGACGGCTTGATTGCACATTTCGTGAGCAACTTGTCGACCTCGGTTTGAATGATGTAGCATTCCGCTTGAGATACGGTGCATGGCCGTCGGTGGACTGCATGTGCATTTACAGGGTTTGTGTGGTGCTGGGCATTGTAGGGTTGACACAGAGAACGGTTGCAAAAGTCAGAGACGTCCCGATAAGAGGCGATGGTGCGAAGCAGATTGTCCGCTTGGTGGGCCGAAAGGTCTGGCTCGATTATTTTATTCAGGTCGGTAAAAAGCAGACCTGATGAAGAACACGGGAAATCGGCGATGTGCGAGACAGCAATATTAGGCGGATACAATGCCCAAATTACGTAGTCCTAAGAGGACTTCAGCCTAGCGAGTGAAATGCCCTGTGGGAGCCCTTGTGACAACAGCCCAAAATTCACCACGGGAAGGCAAGTATCACTGTGACGGAGACGCATAACAGCGCGTGGAAACACAACTGTGTGCGTTAATAGAAAGGGAGCGAGCACAGACTCACTGCCGGGTAGTGGTGGAGAGGGCGTAACAGCAACACAAGGTGTTCTTAAGCCCTCTCCACCAGAAGACAACGCCGTCACTTGCGTTTGCCGCCGCAAGTTACGGCTTGTGGCGGCAAACGGGCGTGCTCATCAGAACAGAGGCGACTCTTGATTGGTGCGGGTTGACCAATTACACTTGGTAGGTCAAGCTGTACAGTACCAGCGGAACAGTCGATGAGGGCGGAGTGGGCGGATAAAAAGTCCAGACCAAGAATGACTTTATTGGAACAGTGAGCGAGGACGTTGACACAGACACAAGCACTGAACAATATGGTTGGGAGCGCGCGCCATATCAAAGGCAGTATTCTTCATCGACACTCCTCTAGATTAATAGTGCCTTGACAATATCGTTGTTACAATAAATTGAGCCCCCTCAGCGCCTTTGATTCTATGCGCTTTTGCGCAAATTAAATCCGGCTACCTCATAGTATATGCACATACAAATGCACTGTTGCTATTTTTTTTTTACTATTTCCATAAAACACTTGTTAGCTAACACGCCGTGGTTTGCTGTCGCTTCGCATCAACAGTGACGTGTTTAGGAACATAGCTACAGATTCTGTGAACGCAATTAATTATTAAACAACGTGTCACAAATTAAGGTGCAATACCGACTGAAATTTCCCTAGGATTCAAGCTCGGCAGGATGACTAGACGAGCAAACCGTAGCACAATAATAAATAAATAATAACAATAACAATAATAAATTGAAGCCGACGCTTTCGAGACTGCCGATCGTTAGTGACAGACGATGCTAGATGAGGTGCTCGTCGACAGTGAAACATATAGTGACTGTTTCTTGCGACTGCAGCATTCTCAATGCTAATTTCCTCCCGAGGGTTGAAAACATCAACAGAAATTACTAGTGTCAGGTTCTCGAACGCGTACACAGTGAACTCAGGAAGAAATGTTCTACAATTTGTACGCTTCATTACACGGGCATTGTGCTCATCCAGGACAATTCGCGCCCTAGAATATAATGCACCGCCCCATGTGGACTTTACGGGATCTCAGTTAGGGGCGCTACAGGATTCTCCATACATTCACGACCTCACTACAGCTGAGTATTATTTGTCTGGACCATTCGAAATGTTCCTGGGAAGACCATCACTTCAGCACGTTGCATGTCTTCAACACTTCAGCATGCAAGCACTCTGTCGTTCGTAGCTGTGACACAAGCAGAAATCCTTTTGTGGTGCTGGCCTCCATGCGCTGCCAAAACTCTCGGTTAAATGTCTGAACTGCTTCGAAAAATGAGATCACTTTTACGCATTTACACATGTTTCATAAAAAGTAAAAAGACAGTGTTTAACTAAAGAACCTATCGCATTTCCTTTGACCACTGCGTCAGTTTTGCTATATTTGCCCAGGAAACCAGTGGCAAAACACTCTTTTGCTAAGTTTTTAATATCAAGGGTAAATGTTCTAACCAAGTGGGAACAGTAGGCTGCACTGCATGAAGTGATCTACCGTGTTTTGGCATACGGTTAGAATTGCATGCTGTGCCAGAGTCAACGCCGATGCGACGTTGAAACAATGTTTCATGAAAAAAAGAAAAAAATTGAAAAAATAGCGTTACAAATAAGCGAACATGAAAAACATTTATTGGCATTGATACAGAAATAAATGGTGCTCTGGCCAAACGTCCAAAAAACCACTCTCGACTGCACCATTATGGGATCTCCGTAATTTAGTGAGTACCATAATACAATGCTCGCAGCCCGCAGATGAAGACGCTGTGCAACAAAAAAAGTTGTATGCAAGCTCGTGCTTTTGTTTTAGTGTTCACGCTATGAGGTGTTAAGTAACATACCATTATAACTGAGTAAACAGGGCAAGCAGGCCACCGAAGGAAAACTCGGGCGCCTACTTCCAACTCATATTTATTGCGCCATGGCTGGATATCTTGGCAAATCAAACAAATCCAAAGCACACATGTATACATATATATATATATATATATATATATATATATATATATATTGTAAAGAAACAGAGACACAGAGACAGCACCCGTTCCTGAGCCAGCTATTCTATTATCTGCTTCGACATCGTCTTCCTCTAGTTCGCCCCTTAGCGCCCGGTGTCCGAGCGCCCAGGCCCAAGTGTATGTCTTCATCTTCATTACACTCGGCCACGCTGCTGAAGATAGCTCTGGCAGTTGTTAGGGCGCGCTGATGCTGGAACCCCATTACATACAAGACTTGGAAGCGGAAGTAGTCGTCGCTAAGAACGTCCAGCGCGCAACCAGCTCCTCGTGGGGTCGGCACTTACTGTTGCGCTCTGGTCGCATGCCCCGGCGACGATTGTCTCGTCGCACCTGGAAAGACGGAGCCGGCAATCTCGGGCACACAACCGCCGTCTGTCTCATAAAGCGGGTTCCGTCGCATCGGTTGCAGCCTGTCGCAGTGCAAAGGTCCTTCAAGATACTGGAACCGGCTGTTCCTGACAAAACATCGCGCGCAGCTGGATTGTCTTCTTGAAAAGCCGTACCGTCGGCAGGATATGATTGGCCTGCGATGTGCATCGTTAAAGGTGGTCTTGCGAGCTTTTGAAGACTCGAAGCAGGGGACGGTTGTGTCTGCGCCGAAACCGATGGTCTCTTGCGCGCCTTTTGAGATGCCTGTTGTGGGTATTGCGCGTTGATAGTTGCTTGTGCGTCTTGCGGTCTCTTAGCAACGAATGAGTGTCTCCGCATTCGGCCAATGACTGCAGCGAAGTAAGAAGGTGTAGTTCAGATGGGATCCGAAGTATTTCATGTCCATGATCCGTGGACAGATGGGTGAGGTGCTGAAGTGGTAGCGCTCCATCAGCGGTGTTCGACGAAATACTAAGTGATGGCTGAACCTTATCCTCGGCACCGGAAGATGATGACAGGCCCGCAATACCCAGTGGGAATGTTGGCCGGTGCTCTTCAATTCGAACCTAGTTTTCGGTGCCCGTCGTTCTGAGCTGAGCCACGAGTAAGGGCCCGGCGGCCTGCCGGCAGTGAGACAGATGGGGTTATGGTCTGCCGAGTGCTATCTACCGCCTGGTGTGGCACTGATGTCGTCCGATGAGCCGGTGCACCCATGTGTCCAAGCAAAGACGAGCTTCGAAATTGCGTCGCCGACTGTGGTGAATAGCATGTTATCTAGGGCTCTGGCAGTGATTTTGTGGTGCCTGATGCCGATGCGGTAGCGGTGGTCGCCATGCGCATCCCACCGTCTGGGTTGAAGCCGACGGCGACACCTGGGGGAGCCGGCACCTACGGCGAGGAGCGTCGTGCGAAGAACTGCGCTGACTGAACTCACCGCAGGCATAAGGAAGCGTGCCAAAAGCATCCATCAGAGCAGCACTCAATTCAGGCCACGACCCCTATTTGATGCCTGCGTTGTTGTTCCATGCTTTGGTGGCACCGCAAAGTCTTTTCGCTGCAAGCAGCCATCTTGTGGTCTGGCCAGGCGTGACGATCACCCAAGGCATTGATGTTGCGAACCCAAAGGATGGCGTCGTCTTGAAAGCCGCGAAACGTCGGTATCTCCACGAACACTGGCGGCAAGGAAGCGTAGACTGCGTTCCCAGGCGGGACGCAACCGCTGACGGACGCGAAAGCGGTCGTCATAACCTGGAGCTGTTGTGTCAACTCGGCGATGGCGTTATCGAGGTTATCCGAGCAACCCTGTCCTAGAGCCACCGAGGAGGCTTGGACGCTGTTCCCGGATGGTGCAGCGGGTACTTGCGACGGTGTTAGGGTGGCGGGCTCCATTTACCCGAGGAAGCGTGAACGGCGTTCCTGGGAAGGAGGGACCCGGCACGCCGAAGAACCTTGCGAGGAACACTTAGGGCTCGAACGCCTTAAGGCAGGTTCATTGTAGGCTGCACCGTTGTAAAAGATCGGTGGAATAGCACCCGTTCCTCACTTGCTTGCTTGATCCTCATCCGTGGCGCTTACCCACTACGGGGGATTTTTCGTTACCGTTCCTGCTGGGCCAGCTGATGATGATGATGATGATCCTTTATCATGGCTCGCACCCACTGAGGGGCCAGCTGTTCTATTAACTGGTTCGTCCTCGTCTTCCCCTTGGTCGCCCCCTAGCACCCGGTGTCCGAACACCCGAGCCCAGGTGATCTTCATCTTCACTATAATATATATTGTTAAGCTGCGCGGTGGAGCCGAAGAAGAGGAGATCGAAGAACTGCGCGTGTGTTAGAGAATGCCTGACTGCCTGCGATCCCGTCTCTATGCCCCCTCGATCATCTTGTAAGTAAACCCATCTCATCTGTAACAACTTTGGTGGAGGTGCGGGTAATCGCTCTGGACAACCTTCTTCTACGCACCCTCCGCGCTTGGTCGGACTACCGCCTGAAGACACGGACATGAACGAACCGCAAGCAGCTGGCGGCAGCCGTGACACAAGCATGCAAGACGATAGTCAGCGCCCAAGGCAAGTCATCTTCTGGATTCCTCAAAAAGAACCACGCACCTTTTCCGGCAAAGCTGATGAGGATGTCGACGACTGGCTCAAGCCTCAGTGAAGGCTCATCACAGTTTCAGTGATGAGTGTTTTGTTTAAAAATCATCTTGGACACAAGGTTATATTCGCGTGGGACCGAAAGACTACTTTTCATGGGGTTGGGGGTGAAACCCTGCGGCCCGTTGGTGTTTGCTCTGCTCTAGTGAGTGTGGGTGGACAAGATTTTCCAACTGAATTTATTGTTTTTGAACACACCACTCACAACATCATCCTTGGGATTTACTTTCTTGGTGAATGTGGTGCATTGTTAGATTGTGGGGCTGGTGAAATTTCTCTTCGAAGTCACGTGCTATCACCAACACCAGAAGTATCTGACGTGGACACGCAGGGAGTCTTTTCCGTGTCCCATGACATCCTTTTACCGGCTCAAGCTGCGGCATTTGTTCCAGTGATTTCCACGCATGGCCCTCCGCGTCGCTGTCATGGTTTAATTGAGGCATACTCCCCTACCATGTTGAAGAAAAATATACTGGTTCCCCGATCCATTGTAGAATGTGTAGATGGTCGTGCTCACGTGTGGACGGTGAACAGGTCTATGGAGCAAGCTTTAATGCCGACTGGACTCAAGCTGGCCACCTTTCACTCAGAGGCGACTGTCTCAATTGATGCCGTTGACGCTTCTACCGACGCGAGTGCAGCGAATCGCGACTACACCTTGGAATTCTCCCGGATGACGAACAAGTCACTATCCTCTTCTGAGCGGACAGGATTGCAAAGGGTGCTCGTCCGCTCTGCGCCAGTATTCGATTTCGCGCAAGACCAGCGTCCCATTTCGCTTCCTTATTCACGAACGCAACACCGCATAAACACGGGCCAAGTGACACCTATTCGCCAGAAGCCGTACCGCGTCTCTCTGCAGAACGAAAAGTAATTGACGACCAAGTTCAAGAAATGCTACGGAAAGGTGTTGTCCAGGAGTCTTGCAGTCTCTGGGCAGCTCCAGTGATACTAGTTAAGAAAAAGGACAATTCTTGGAGGTTCTGCGTTGACTATCGAAGACTTAACGCCGCCACGAAGAAGGACGTATACCCTCTGCCACGCATCGACGATACTATCGATTGCCTTCATGCAGCCTCCTACTTTTCCTCCGTTGACTTACGATTGAGATACTGGAAAATACCGATGCACCTGACTGATAAGGAGAAAACTGCCTTTGTGACCCCGGACGGACTCTTCGAGTTTAATGTCATGCCTTTCGGTTTATGCAATGTGCCAGCAACTTTTGAAAGGTTTATGGACGCAGTGCTACGTGGATTAAAGTGGGAGATCTGCATGTGCTATCTTCATGATGTAATCATTTTTGGAAAAACACTCGAGGAGCACAATGAGCGACTTGGCGTCGTACTGGACCGCATACAAAACGCAGGACTGGTTTTAAACTCAAAGAAGTGTCACTTCGGTGAGCGCCAGACTCTCGATCTCGGTTTTCTCGTCGACAAAGATGGTATATGACCTGACCCTGACAAGACTGCAGCAGTGCGCGATTTCAGCCAACCGAAGACAGGGAAAGACCTCCGAAGTTTTCTGGGCCTTTGTTCGTATTTCCGCCGGTTTCCGAACTTCGCCCAACTTGCTCACCCACTCACGTGCCTCCTTCATAAAGACATTGCGTACATATATGGACTACAGAGTCCGAGGACGCGTTCCGTCAGCTGAAGTACTTACTAACCTCTGGGCCAGTCTTGCGCCATTTTGATCCCGAGGCCATGACTGAGCTACACACTGGTGCTAGCGGTGTGGGCGTTGGTGCCGTACTTGTTCAACTTCACCATGGGCGCCAGCACGTCGTTGCATACGCAAGTCGGACACTGACGAGAGCGGAGCAAAATTACACTGTCACCGAATTGGAATGCCTGGCAGTAGTCTTCGCCATCCAGAAGTTTTGGCCATATCTGTAAGGTCGCCATTTCCAGATAGTGACGGACCATCATTCCCTTTGCTGGCTTGTTGGACTGCGGGATCCTTCTGGACGGCTGGCACGCTGGGCGTTACGCCTTCAGGAGTACAACTTTTCTGTCGCCTACAAGAGCGGTCGGTGTCATACCGATGCCGACTGCTTGTCTCGCCCCCCGTCGCCACACTCCAACGCTAACGACGACGACTTCGACGACTATCTTGCCAGCATTACCGAGTTTCCTGACGTTAATACCTTTAAATGTGAACAACGTCGCAATGCTACACTAATACCCCTATTGAAGGCTGCCCGCACGTCTGGTCAGACCACGCCGTTCACGCTGTCTGACAGCCTGCTTTACAAAAAAATTTACTCTGCTGACGGCGCTTCGTTGCTCCTAGTCGTTCCCGAATGCCTGCGTACTGCGATTCTTCGGGCTATGCATGACGTTATCACATCGGGTCACCTGGGCTTTGGCCGCACGCTTCATCGATTACGCTAGCGCTTTTATTGGCCGAAGCTATGGAAGAGCACAAGACAATAAGTTGCCAGTTGTCCAGGTTGCCAATGTCATAAGAAGCCGGCGACGCCTCCTGCAGGCTTATTGAAACCAGTGAAACCTCCTGCCTAACCATTTGATAAAGTTTGTATACACTTGTTGGGCCCCTTTCCCAAGAGCTCTAATGGCCGTCGCTGGATTATTGTGTGCGTCGACTACTTGACGCGCTATACTGAGACTGCGGCGCTTACCTCTGCCACTGCTGCCCATGTGTCGTGCTTTCTCCTTCATTCTGTCATTCTGCGCCACGGCGCACCACGTGTTGTGATAAGTTACCGTGGACGGCAATTCACCGCCGACGTTGTTGAAGATTTGCTGCGCCTTTGCGGTTCTACTTATCGCGATTCAACGCCATACCACCCACAAACGAATGGCCTCACCGAACGCACAAATCGTACTCTTACCAACATGTTGTCATTGTACGTCTCGGCTGATCACAAGAATTGGGATGCCGTGCTGCCCTTCATGACGTACGCATACAATACAGCCAAGCACGAAGTAACCGGGTACGCGCCTTTCCATCTTTTGTATGCTCGCAGTCCCCAAAATTTCTTGGACACAGTTTTGCCATTCACACTGAACGAATCCACATCCATTGCAGAAACATTGTGTCGTGCCGAAGAAGCGCGTCAGCTTGCTCGACTACGAACACGTTCTTCGCAAGTTTCGACCAAGGCACGCTATGACGCCCGGCATATACCTGTCACTTTCGCTCCAGGTGATCACGTTTTACTGTGGACACCTCTACGGAAGAAAGGCTTATCTCAACGTATAGTGGTCGATTCGTGATACTAAACCGATTAAGTGACGTCAACTACGTCATAGCGAAACTGACCTCCAGTAATCGCCGGTCGTGCAAGACACAAGTGGTTCATGTGGCCCGCCTGAAGCCCTACCATCATAGGGTTCCCGAATCAAGCGGTACCAACCGTGTGGTTCCCTAACTCGCTCGGCGAGCTTCGTCTGCACCGGAGGAAGATGTTACGCTGCGCGGTGGAGCAGAAGAAGAGGAGATCAAAGAACTGCGCGTGTGTAAGAGAATGCCTGACTGCCTGCGATCCCGTCTCTATGCCCCCTCGATCATATTGTAAATAAACCCATCTCATCCGTAACAATATATATATATATATATTGTCGCAAGATGCGAAAAACGGCACACAGAACGACGGTGGTGCGACAGCAAACACAGGCTCTATATTGAAGGCCCAGCAATAATTGTCCGCGCCAACTTTAACTTCTTCGGCGAGAGAGATGCTTGCGCTCGTGTCCATCCCTTCATTGTCTTCTTTAGTCGTGACATTGCCTCCCTTCTAAGAAAGCATCGTCCCGATGCTTTATCGTGACGACGCCAGGATCTTTCCACGCGTACGCTGCAGTGATTTCATTCGGACAAATAAGGCTTCATCCGGACGACGTGCACAATCTCCGGTGTATGCCGTCGACGCCTTGAGGAATGTGGACTATCGGAAACGACTTCATAGTTGACATCAGAGAGACGTCGTATGACTTTATACGGACCGAAGTACCGCCGCAGTAGTTTCTCTGAAAGGCCACGATGGCGAACGGGAGTCCAGACCCAAACTCTCTCTCCAGGCTCGTAGGAGACTCTTCGGTGGCGAAGGTTATAGCGCCCTGCATCGTACTCCTGCTGCCGACGAATACGTATGCGTGCAAGTTGTCGGGCTTCTTCAGCACGCTGAGTGATGTAGTCAGCATCAGTTTCGACGCCATCGCATCCATGTTCATGCGGCAACATTGCGTCGAGCATGGTTGTGACATCGCGACCGTGGAGAAGGCGGAACGGTGTCATCTTCGTTGTTTCCTGCTGAGCCGTATTGTATGCAAAGGTGACATATGGCAATATCTCGTCCCAGTTTTTATGCTCCACATCAACATACATGCAAAGCATATCCGCAAGTGTCTTATTGAGGCGCTCCGTGAGTCCGTTCGTTTGCGGATGGTACGCCGTTGCCTGCCGATGAGATGTGCCACTAAGTCTTAAAACTGTGCCCAATAGCTCGGCTGTGAATGCAGTTCCTCTGTCAGTTATTAATACTGTGGGGGCGCCATGTCTCAGTACAACATTCTCTATAAAAAATCGAGCTGCTTCACTGGCCGTTCCCCGCGGCAGGGCTTTGGTTTCGGCGTAGCGCGTTAGATAGTCCGTGGCTACGATAATCCATCGGTGTCCCGTAGCAGAAGTTGGAAATGGGCCTAGCAGATCCATTCCGACTTGTGCAAATGGAGTTCTGGGTACTTCGATGGGATGGAGGAAGCCTGCTGGTTTGACGGCTGGCACTTTCCGCCGTTGGCAATCAAGGCATGTACGGACGTACTGTTGAACGGTCGCCGTCAATCTTGGCCAGTAATACTTTTGTCTCACTCTGTAAAGCGTTCGTGTGAAGCCCAAATGGCCGGATGTTGCTTCATCATGGCATGCCTGCAATATTTCATTCCTGAGAGATGGTGGGACGACGAGCAAGTAGGGGCTGCCGTTCGGAGAAAAGTTCACTTTATAGAGGACGTCGTTGCGTAAGCAAAACGATGGAACTCCTCTTCCAAAGCGTTTTGGCAGAGTGGAAGTGCGACCCTCCAGGAAGCTAATAATGGGCTCCAATTCTGGGTCTTCGCGTTGCTGCTGTGCAAGCGTAGTCGTGTTGACAACGGCAACAAACGCTGTAGCGTCGTCATCTTCTGTACTTGCAGGTTCGAATGGGGCACGAGAAAGGCAGTCGGCGTCCGTATGCCGCTTTCCTGACTTGTACACAATAGTCATGTCGAACTCTTGAAGTTTAAGGCTCCAGCGTGCCAATCGTCCTGATGGGTCTTTTAAGTTCGTCAGCCAGCAAAGTGAGTGGTGGTCACTGACGACTGCAAACGAGCGGCCGTACAAATATGGGCGAAATTTGATCACCGCCCAAACCACCGCAAGACACTCTTTTTCTGTGGTGGAATAATTTTCCTCTGTGCGGGAAAGGCTTCTACTTGCATAAGCTATTACTTTTTCAGCGCCGTCTTGCCACTGCACAAGTACAGCTCCTAAGCCGATATTGCTGGCATCGGTGTGAACTGCTGTCGGGGCGTCTTCATCGAAGTGTCCCAGGACCGGTGGATTTTGAAGGCGTTGCCGTAGCTCGTCGAATGCTTTCTGCTGATCTTCATCCCATACGAATGCTACGTCCTCTCTGGTGAGGCGTGTCAACGGCGACGCAATGCGTGAAAAGTTCTGAATAAAACGCCGGTAATATGCGCATAAGCCTAAAAAGCGTCTCACTGCCTTTTTGTCGGATGGCACAGGAAAATGTTCAACGGCAGCTATCTTTTCCGGATCAGGCCGTACCCCATCATTACTGACAACATGGCCTAGAAAAAGAAGCTCTTCGAAGCCAAAATGGCATTTTTCCGGCTTAAGCGTCAGACCGGCGGACCGTATGGCTTGAAAAACAGCACGTAGTCGCCTCAAGTGCTCGTCAAATGTCGCAGAGAATACAATCACATCGTCTAGATATACTAAGCACGTTTGCCACTTGAGTCCTGATAAAACGGTGTCCATTAGCCGCTGAAATGTTGCCGGCGCGGAGCACAAGCCGAAGGGAAGTACCCTAAATTCATAGAGGCCATCAGGTGTCACGAATGCTGTTTTCTCGCGGTCTCTTTCATCTACTTCTATTTGCCAATAGCCGCTCCTTAGATCCATCGACGAGAAATAGCGTGCATGCCGTAGTCTATCAAGAGAATCGTCTATGCGGGGTAGCGGGTAAACGTCCTTCTTAGTGACCTGGTTGAGTTTGCGGTAGTCGACGCAGAAGCGCAAGCTGCCATCCTTCTTCTTGACTAACACTACCGGGGATGCCCAAGGACTTTTCGACGGCTGGATAATGTCATCTTGGAGCATTTTCTGTACCTGGTTTTCTATCGCTTCGCGTTCTCGCGCTGCCACCCGGTATGGGTTTTGCCGTATCGGTCTGGCTGTTTCGTCTGTAATAATTCGATGTTTGGTCTGTGGCGTCTGGCCAACTTTGGACGTCGAAGAGAAACAGTTCCGAAACTCATCAATAAGCTCGAGGAGTCTTTCTTTCTGTTTAGGTAGCAAACTTGGGCCGACATCAACGGATAGAGGCACGTTCGGCAGACCGGGGGAATCGTCTTGTTCAACAGTCATGCAGTCGGTAACCTCATTCAGCTCTTCCACGTACGCGACTGCCATACCTCTTGTAAGATGCCGGCGTTCAGGACTAAAGTTTGTTAGTAGGACGTCCGTCTGTCCGCGAGTGATGTCAACTACACCTCTTGCAACTGATACGCCATGACTAAACAGCAGACCAGGAATTTGTTCGGCGATCATGCTGGAGCACCTTGGCGAGTCGCATGTTACAGGCACAAGAGCGCTTGAGTGCGGAGGGATGGTCACATCGTCTTCGAAGATACGTAAATGCTCACGTCGCTGATCGACACAGGGTACGGCCAAATCTGCATTCATCCAAAACGTGACCGACCTGTCCGGAATGTTTATAATAGCGCCGTATTCGTGCAGAAAATCCATTCCCAGTATCACGTCTCTGCAGCACTCCAGCAATATAACGAAAGTTGCAACAAACGTCGAGTTACCAATATCAATTCTGGCTGTGCATTTGCCTGTAGGGATCATCAATTGACCTCCCGCCGTTCTTATGTGGGGACCAGTCCATGACGTTTTGACTTTATTAAGGTTATCGGAGAGTTTCTGGCTAATTATTGAGAAATCGGCCCCAGTATCTACTAACGCGGTTACTGGGTGTCCGTCTATGAAAACAGCGAGGTCGGCACTTACGACTTCCCTTGGGGTCGGCAGAGGCATATTGTCCGATTGCACAGATAGTGTTGGGGGTGTTGAAGCATTTTGACGGTCGGCAACCTCCCCCCCAAAGGTCGCTTCTGTTAGTTTCCCCGACGAGGGCTTGGGGACCTGCCGCCCCTGACTACATCGGCGTAACTGCGACCTTGCGGCGAAGAGCTCGGTGCAGGTGACGGAGAGCGGGTTCGACGAGTGAACGGATGTCCTTGTGCAGCAACATCGTCACCGTAGCGCCTGTTTTCGAAGCGAACTCGAGGAAAGGTGGGTGGAAAGCTCTGGTATCCGGGGTCACGATACGGGCAAAAGCGGTAAACGTGGCCGGCTTCTCCACAATGAAAGCACAAAGGACGGCGGTCGACGGTGCGCCACATTTCCGTCCTGCGAACAAATGGTCGACTTGTGGGCGTCCTCTGCGGCCAAGCTGTAGTTGTCTGCGGAGGGAAGTAGGCCGATGTTTCCACAGGTACACTAGGTTGCGTGGTCAGTGGCTGCGCGTTGTACGGCGGGGATGCCGGCTCGTTGAAAGCACGAGCCATTGGTTGTGAGTTGTAGGCTGCTGCTGGAGGAGGACGATGAACAGCCGATGCGTAGTTCAGAGACCGTTGGTCTGGTAGGGATTCGGGCAACGAGAATGCCTGCCTGATTTCTTGTCGCACAACCTCTGCTACAGAAGCCCCGACTGACTCCTGCGGGGTCACAAGGAGGTTGCGAATCTCTTCACGAACAACCTCCCGGATGAGCTCACGAAGCTCATTGCCGGCAGCCAGAGCAGAAACGTTGCTCGAGGCGTTGCCTGGGCGATCGAAGGGTCGGCAACGTTGTTGCAGTGCTCGTTCGATGGACGTAGCTTCCGAGATGAATTCCGCAACGGTTGTCGGTGGGTTGCGAAGAAGACCGGCGAAAAGTTGTTCCTTGACGCCTCGCATCAGATGGCGGATTTTCTTTGCTTCCGGCATCTCTGGGTCAGCGCGGCGGAACAGGCGTGTCATGTCCTCCGCAAACACGGCGACGCTCTCATTCGGTTTCTGGATGCGCGACTCGATTAGTTGGTGGGCAGAATCGCGACGATCGTTGTTTGCGAAGGTGGTGGAAAGCTGCTGTCGAAACTCATTCCAGGAAGTCAGTGTGGCTTCCCGGTTCTCGTACCACGTACGAGCGCTGTCCGCCAGAGCGAAGTAGACGCGTGAGAGTTTTTCTTCTGCAGTCCACCGATTCGCCTTGGCGACTCGCTCGTATTGCGCGAGCCAATCTTCGACGTCCTCGTAAACATCACCATGGAATGTCTCGGGAGTCTGAGGATGCTGCAGAGTCACCTGAGAAGGTCCTGCTGTTGCCATATCGTTAGGTAGAGGTCCGGTTGGTGGGGAGTTGTCCAAGAAGATTACCTCCGGGCTGAGGCCCCGCAGTCGGCGACTGTAGCGGTGGACAGGAGTGTCCACTGGAGGAACTGGTTGCGGGTTAGAACTGGGCGTTGCACTCCGCACAGGAGTTCCGGGCATCAGAGAGTACCCAGCACCTCCACCAGTGTCGCAAGATGCGAAAAACGGCACACAGAACGACGGTGGTGCGACAGCAAACACAGGCTCTATATTGAAGGCCCAGCAATAATTGTCCGCGCCAACTTTAACTTCTTCGGCGAGAGAGATGCTTGCGCTCGTGTCCATCCCTTCATTGTCTTCTTTAGTCGTGACAATATATATATATATATATATATATATATATATGTATAATGCGTGTGTGTTTCATTATGTCCCTTTCTCTTGCTGTTATTTCGTTTTTGCGCTATGTACCGTAATGCGTTGTCGCACCAACAAGTCTCACTGCCACCAATTATGTCACACGAGGTCTCTCAAAAGTGTACCCTGTTTGGTATTGGGATCTTGCGATATATAAAAGCTCCAAATGTGTCTGCTATATAAGGTAATGTGGGAAGGCGATTCCTTGCGTGTTTATGACCGGCGGAGTTATTTCGTAGTGAGACGTTATGCTAGTTGCTGACGAAATGTCACCGAAAGAAAATGTGGCCAGTGTGTTGCACACAGAGAGTAGCAAAACCACCGAGAGACATTCATGAAGAGCCACGCAACCAGGTGGATGTTTCTTTTGTACCGGAAGCTGTTGGAAAGAAGGCTGCTTTGGATTCTCAAACAGTTAGTCACCGCTCATTTTTGCTCTAACGTGGAAGTACTGATCTTGATGTTATTGTTCTTCTGAAGAAACGAATGCTGCAAATGCTTTTAGAAGATTAATCCAGAGTTTGACGGAAAACCGTCTGGCAAGGAATGAGCATAGTGAAATAAAACCAACACTCGCCAAGGAAATACATGTAGGAGCCACCGTGTTTGCTTTCATTGTGATCAAGGGTCCCGTACGGGACTCGAAACGTCGTTTTATTTTCCAATACATGATTTTCCTTGGCGAGTGTTCGTTTTAATTCACTATGCTTTTAGAAGATTGATGAGGTGATGCGTGATCCTACAACTCAGGCTTTATAAAAACAGCGTCCTTTGCGACAAACTTCCCTGCAGAGTTAAAAGTCCGTTGTTGTCATTTTTTCCACTGTAGAATAAGAGCAACGATAAAAAATATATGTTTGCTGGAGGCTTAGGCCAGGAAACACAATTTTTACGACAAGGGTAATATCTAAACGGCCGCTTTCTCAACTTACATTGAGAAAGTGCCTCTGCAGTGTCTAACCGCATACTCGAAAAAAAGCAAGAAAACAATTGGTTTCTTACGTTCGTTACATACATGTCGGCAATGAGAAACGACTTGAAAAGCTATCATGTACATGAGCAGAATTCGAGTCTCAGAAGGCTATAGCAGATAACTTGTGACGCTTGTGCAATTTATCACATCGGTTTGCTCTACGGAATCCGTTGTACGAAAATCGCAACAACATGGCACGCAACTGAGAAACATTGAAATTTGAGTTTGCGGCTCTTGCAAATTAAGAAGGCTGTACTCTATGTTGGTGTGCTTCTATTTATTTATTTATTCCTTGGTCTAGCTTTGTGAGTGTATGCGGTGTTTCCGTCTTTTTTTAAAATATAATACTGCGTTTTTCACAGGTGATATGTATTAACAGCAACGAATTGCTCGAACGTATAATACCGTTAGTGTGAGGATATCATCTATGCGTCGGTAAGTACGGTATCGCCTCGTGCTCCCGCAACACGTATATATATATCAGTAACTGAGACCGGATCGGCGAGTAAACACAGCGTAGTGTGCTGCTAGTGCGCACCATCAGGCGTGGAAATAGCGACCACTGCCATTACGCATCGCATTCCCGCTGTGCGTAAGGGTCATTATGGCGCTCGCGAACCAGACGCTTGAGCCCGAATGAGCCTTGTGCCGTAATGCTGCCTCTCGTGCTGACCTAATTGCCGCATTCAAATTATACGGCGGCTCGAATAACGGCTTCCGGTTCCAGCTTACTGGAGCACATTCCGCACGCCTCAAGCTTTAAATGATTGATACCCAAAGCGTATATAAAATACCGTAAAAATCGTATTACCCTTATCATGTTCAACAGTTTTAAACATAGATGAACACAAATTTTCATATGCTCGAACATATTTGCGCTGTCTTGTGTGAGCACCTCCCAGTTTTTCTATGTACTTAGCCTGATCTCGGTGTTTGATATAAACGACGCAAACTACGGAAACATAAAATACAGAAAACGCAAAGTAATACACATGAAAATGGACTGTAATTAGTAGAAATAATGCTGTACTCTATTAAGGTACGCAAGGTACTATTGCCAAACTGAGTAACTTGAATCTGTTATAGTTTTCAAAAAAGCACGGAGGGTAGAGAATTCTGTCACCTTCTAAATATATGATACCCTGTACGAGAACAGAGAACTGAAGAGGACAATTACCTTTATGGATAATTTCGTTATTACACGAGCGTTGAGTAGCCTCCCCATTGCTGTTACTGTAAAATTGAAGAGCTGAAAACACAGCAAATACAGTCAAGTGAGAGGCAGACTAGCGAAAGCAGCTGAAAAGGTTTGTTCAGCTCTGTTTTATGCAGGAACGGATATAAAACAGAAGAGAAAAAGGAGCAGGTACGAGAGAATGCGTGGCTATGTGAGCCTGTGTCGAACTTCTGCATGACGCCATCGGGGCAGCAAACTCTTAAAAAAAGATCCGAATAATTTCTCCTCTTTTCCACACGCGTTTTGTATCTGGCAAGTGGTGTGCCTTTATGGAGTGCTTGGTTTTACCACGGTGAAAGCCGCAATTATGTTGACTCCTTATTGTTGAAAAAGGGAAGCGTATGTTTCGCCCGAGGACGAAGCACTGAAAACGTTGCGGTGAATCCATCTCATAATGCTAGCGCGATACAAAGCCATGACAGTGACGTTGTAGGCGTCGCACGTCGGTGGTTCTAGGGAGATCAGACCGAACAAAAACCGTGGGCTCCTATAATTGCCCAAAGAAAGAATTAGGTGTGTTTAGCATGATGTTTACTCTCTGCTCGGCGCCGACTTGTGAGTTTATTACCTAAGCTGTGCCGTGCCCACAGATGCTCGGCAGGGGTGCTAGTGCGTGCGCGCCCTACACTCATGCTAGAAGCAGAAGCCAGAACGCTCTCCCGATTCCGGCCAAGCTGACTTAGCGGAGCATGACGGTGGTTCTCTTTTACAGCCAGATCTTCACGTGTGGTCCTCGCGTTCACGTCGATACCTTGACAGCACGACGCAACCACCGGTGGCGGCAGCGACGGCGTTGGAATATATCCGCCTCGAGCATCCGTATAATTCGTATCGTAATATAATTTGTGCGGCTGTACATCTGCAAATACATCCACAACGTTCTCGTTCAGAGGTCCTGTTTACTATACAGATCTACTCATTTCGCAAACAATGTCCCACATAAGGACTGGCTGCTGTGTGATCTTACGAACAGTTCTATCGTAAGAACGTATTGGTGACGCTGGGCTCTGGAGACCGGCGCTAGTATATTGTGATGGAAGCATATTGTGACGGAAGCATAAAATGAAATTTATCTTTACTGTTTTGGATGTTCAAACGTGCCACCTGTTATTCAACTATCATGGCTCGGCACATGATCACTCTTAGGATGTACCAACACTGCGGTTTCTATTACTTCCATGAAGTCTCATTCTGCAAAGCCGATATTCGTGTGTTGCATATTTGCTATCTCGTAAGATCCCATATTGCATAACGATGTTCCCTTTCAGCGCCTGTTCCACGTTGTCGCTTACCCTTTGATACGTATGATTTTTTTCGTAAAGTTTCTCCGCTTATGTCGCACCAGTTGAGGTGCGGCAACATGTTTATCAATAAGAGGGCAGTTTGGCACATGCAGATGAGCACTCTGCCTGAAGAGGTCAGTCTCCTTTACACAAAGCACCACATTTTGGCGAAAGGCAAAGAGAGATAGAGAGCGAAACTTTAATGAATAAAATGAAATTTTAGGTCCTGTGGTTGGGGCTCCTAGTCCAGGGCTCCATTGGCACGAGCGGCTCGCTAGGATTGGTCTGGAAGAGCCAGTTGGCTGTCCTGGTCCCCGTCCGCCAGCCGCGCCTCCTACTGCCTGTTAAAATCTTGTGTTTTTAATAGAGTGGAGTTTATATATGCCGGTCTGTTTGGGCATATCCATGAGATGTGCGGTAACTTTGGCGTGTCCCCGCACCACGGGCATTCGTCAGGGTGTCGTGCTTGGTGAATACGGTTTGAAGTGTATGTAGATTTGGGTATGGGTGTGTTTGAAGTCGGCGCCAATTCCTCGCCTGTTGACTGTTAACTTTGGGTGAGGGCGTCCATATTGCCTCCGCTCCTGTCTTTGGTGTTTGAGAATGTCGCGCGATGTAGAGGGAGGCTCGTCACTGGGTCGGTCCGCAGCTCGGATGCTTAGTACGCGAGCTAGCCTGTCCGCCCTTGTGTTGCCCTCCATGCCATCGTGTGCGGGGCACCAAGTGAGGTTGTGGAATCTGGTAATTTGACTCCATAGAATTTTTAGTACTAAGCGCGGTGCCGTCCCGGAGAGATACAGGCGACAGGCGGTTTGTGAGTCCGTGAGTATGGCTGTAGATACGTCCCTATTCTCCGCGTCCCTAATTGCAAGTGCAATCGCTGCGGCTTCTGCGAAAGGCAAAGAAACAGTTAATTCAGATGCATTACGTGGCCACTCTATATATATGCACTTCTTCATCATAGGTATATTATCATCATGTGTGCCCTTCATCTTCATCCCACGTGTGGGCGCATCATCAGTGCGAACTGGGCCGAGGGTCCTTCGCCGAGTCTCTCGGTCTCAATAAAGGTCAGGCCCTACTGTGACGCCACAATATATAAATATCAATCAATCAATCAATCAATCAAAGCAAATTTATTTCGCAACTTTACAAGGCGAAAATGGTGGCCGAAGAAAAAGCTGCTGCACTGCAGCTTGACTGGGCTCCAGCCACCCATCAGCAATAGAGACGAAACACATTTAGCATTTATAAACCTTCATGAAAAGCATTGTATCGGAGATACAATGAATCCAAGATTACATTACAATCAAACACGCGTCTCTAAGGGCATGTAGAAAGTAAAAATGAAATAGAAAGGCTAAGTACTCATAATATGCATACATAATACAATGGCGAGACACACACAAAAAAAATTTTAGTAATATTTTATTGCGTGAATAAACTTCTTATGTCGTTCATCGTTAACATCGTGATGTCAATATTCAATATGTGATAGTGATTTAATGTCGTTTGCAATGTATGCCGAATGCTCTGTCGGCCGTACTGTGTGCGCGAAAAACGAACGTGCCATGGTGGTTGATAGCGAAAAGGATACTCAAGTTGTGCAATATCGAGAAAAGCATCTAATCTGCCCTGAACTGCTTTTTTATATGAACACAGTGGAGTGTAAGTGTACAAATCTCCAACTTTAAGGATTTTATGTGTTTCAAAAAGAGGCGCGGTGTGTTCTATATATATATATATATATATATATATATATATATATGACCCCTTGTACAATACATTCCACATTGTTATCAGCATTTTTTGCGAAACTTATTGGATAGTGATTACGTACAATTTTCATTCTGGGTATAAAGGGGACGGTGCATGTGTAACTGTACAGAAGTAGTTCACTCATATTCTTGTCATCCGCTTTCCAGAAATTTAACAGTAAATTAATTTAGATCTCTGTGTCGTCCCAGACGGCTGAAAGCAACCTTGTGATGTTTAAGAAATCACTGAGACTGCATGAAAATAGCGGGCGCGGCAGCAACATGACGATGTAGGATACGTAGTTCCGTCTTCATCTCTGCATTTAAGCAATAAAATGCAGCTTTTTTCTGGGGTTTTACGTGCCAAAACCAGTTATGATTATGTGGCACGCCGTAGTGGAGTGCTCCGGAATAATTTTGACCACCTGGGGTTCTATAACGTGCACTACAACGCAAGCACACAGGCGTTTTGCATTTCGCCTCCATCGAAATGCGGCCGGCACGGCCGGGTTTCGATCCCGCGATCTCGTGCTCAGCAGCGCAACGCCTTAGCTGACTTATCCACCGCGGTGGGTTAAGCAATGAAATGCAGGTTTTACTGTAGCACACATCAGGAGATCATAAAGATCGTTATTTTTTTTCACGTACATGGAGACGCAGATTTGGCTATCTAACCGTGGTATTTAAATTCTAAACGTTTTTTTTTTCAATTACATCACATAACGGTAGGCAATAAAATCCACCTTGAAGAGCGATTATATCACATAGTTGTGTTCGGGTCTCAAGTTGGGTATGTATAGTTCAGGATAAAGTAGGAAGAGCACCGCACCGAGGCTACTGAGGCGTATCACCGAATTATTTTGAGATCATTCAGCTCAGACAGCATCCGTATACAGCAACGCATCAAAAACAAAGTAAAAGAATACTTCTGCCGTGCTACAATTTGTAGGTATCTGTGTGGCACACGCTTTGCAAAAGTAGCATATGGTTTCTTGCAGAACAACTACCTAGCACGCATGTATATATTAGTACTGAGTTCATGGTTTCTGAGAATAGCAAGGTTTGTCATGTCGTCTGTGATGAGCAAGGAAGTGCAATTTCGGTTATGATTTAGCGTATATGCGGTGTCACAGTTTCAGTCACCAGCAGCATGTCACGCATAGGATATACCTTGCTTCTCATAGTGCAGAAGACGTCCTGCTTTGTGGCGATTTCAATAGTCTTCACCAATGCTCTTGTTGACAACCACATGACTATTCTTGCAAGTGGATAAAGGAAATGCTTTCAATATTATGATTATTATAATCGGACAAAGGTTAAAGGAACACTAAAGAGAAACAGGAAGTTCAGCTGGAATAAAAGAGGGACCTTCAGGAATGCATGCAGTTTTTGTTGGGTGCAAAAGTATGAGTTATCAGCGGAGAAATGCGTAAACAAAGGCCAAATATCTGTTCCTGAATTTCTCTCACCCCAGGTTTGGCGCAGAAGCAGTGTCGTCACGGATTTCATTGCTCTCAGCGAATCAGAGGGCGTCATGATGCGTCACCGCTTGCGTAAACGGCCGAGGCGCTGGCTGCATCATGGCTGCACGGCCGCTGCGCCGCTGCGTTTGCGGTCGCCGCGATGGATACCGTTGCTGCCGCTGAACGTTGCAACGAAGAGCTCGCCAGGGAAGCAGGACTGCATTTCAGCGATATTAAGGGAAACGGAGCGCGAAATGATCCTCCATGCTCGAGCGGTAGGTGTTTCCGCGTGCGATGGCGGTGAGCCACCAGCCGCGCTGGCGGAAAGCAGAACCTCGTTTTCATCGACGGAAGTCGAGGCGAGGCGTCCGGTCCACCAGGCGACGTTGTTCCCGACAGAACAAGAGTAGAAAGTTGCGCGCGTACTCGGTATGGTTTTTCGTGGCTTCATTTAATGACATTCAGCACTCACCGAACCGCCTGTTTTCTGCTGCAGGGGCGGGGTTTCATGAAGGCCGCATTGAGGGAACAGCTGCTCGAGAAAGGACTGGCCTCTGGGGCACGCCAAGATACTTTCCGAGGGCAGGATTATATACATAATGTCAGGGCGCAAAATGCAGAGATCACACCATCGGTTTCTCTGGTTCTTTTGCCGTTTTATCGTCGTTAGAGCACTGATCCATTGCGAACGCCAGGGGTCATCGTGCAGCACCACATGAAAGGACACAATCAGGCCAATACTGCCGCTGCCCCTGAGCACGCGCCTTGGGCCGTTTATACAGCCCTCAACACTACACAAACGATGCATTTTCTGGCTATTTCCCGCCAAGTCAACGTTTTATTGCGATAGCAATTATATGGACACTCAAAAGCAGATTTCTGCCGTCGGCGTCGCCGTCGCCGTCGCCGTCGCCGTGAGGTTCCGTATGACGTCAATGGAGATGAAATCGTGACAGCGCGCCGCCGAACGCTGTATGTGCGAGTGAAAGGGCGCGAGGGACGCGCTCTTTCACGGGGAGTGAACGCACGGCGGAGAAAAAACGCGCGTTCCGCGCCGTGCTTGCTTAATGATAAGTGGTTCTTGAGGGAAAGGGAAAGGTTGGCGCTATCTTCTGCAGCCCTTGAGGGAGCACGGCTCAGCGCCAACGGGGAGGGGTAAGTGGGAGCGAAAGAAGGGATAGAGTGGAGTCGCCATGGCTGGGCGAAGCAAAACCGGCAGGCATAAGCGGCACGTATCAGGCCGAGATGGAAGGCCTTGGTGTGCTGCAGAGTCTGCAGGGGTGTTGTGCCAGGCTGGTCAGGCCCGGGGTGGGGTGGGAGGCCGTGAGGCCTTCCCGCTTGTAGAAATGTCCTTAGAGGCGTGCGGAGAGCCCTGACGAGTCAAGGAACTCCACGACGCCTCGAAGTGCAGAAAGGTGGTGTCGGCCGGGGAAGAGGAGATCTTCCTCCTTGCCAGAGGGGAGGCCCAGGCGGCGGAACTCCTGCAGGAGTGGGCCCCGCTGCTGGAGGTACGCCGGGCAGGCCAGCAGGAGATGTTCGATCGTCTCCGGCTCCCCGCAGGAGCTGCAGGCCGGGGACGTCGCTCGTCCCAGTCGGTAGCTGCGTGCTGCCATCCAGCTGCAGCCGATGTGGAGCCGGAGAAGGAGCGAGGTCTCCCTGCGAGCCAGGCCTCACTGGGGGAGTGGTCGGGGGGGGCATCCCAGTGCCACCCGTTTGTCTGGGTGGTGGGTCGCCATATGTCGCCGCAGCCTCAGTCCAGTGAAGTCGCCCTCCGTCACGGCCCGACTGAGGGGCACAGTGGTGTGGTGGGCGTCCTTCGCCAGGATGTCGGCTGCCTCGTTGCCCGGGATCCCTACGTGGGCGGGGATCCAGTGCAGGGACACCGGGTGGCCTGCGTCCTGCAGCGCTGTCAGCCGGGTAGACAGCAGTGCGACTCCAAGGCTGGCGCTTTCTGGCCTCTGCAGGCCGAGGAGGGCTGCCTTGGAGTCGCAGAGGATGGCCGCTGGTACCCCAGGAAGCTCCTCGGAGAGTAGGTCGACGGCCAGGTGGAGGCCTGCCACCTCCGCTGCAGTCGAGCTGGCGTGTCTGGGCAGTCGACACTGCCTGCTCTTCTGCAGGGCTGGTGCCGTGCAGGCCGCCGTGGCAGAGCCGGTGTCCGGTACCACCGAACCGTCGACGTACACCAGGAGGTGGTCTCCGAGGGTCTCGTCCAGGAGGCAGGCGGCCGTCTGCTGCAGGGCGCAAGCGGGCGAGCGCCTCTTCGAAATCCCGGGCAGCTCCGTGGCGATGGGGACAGGAGGCCTCTGCGGTGGGGGCAGCTGTACCGCATTCGGCGGTGGGTTGCCAACCACCTCCTCGTAGAGGCGGCACAGCTGACCCATCCTTGAGGAAGGCCGGGACTGGAGGCGACGCAGCAGGCCTCTGCCATCAGGAGCATGGTGGAGGCGGTCGACGTGCCTCAGCCCCTGCTGCAGGAAGAGGAGCGACAGGGGCCATGCTCCAGCCTCCGCAAGGGTAGCGGCAATCTGGGAGCTCCGGGGGACGCCCAGGCAGAGTCGGATGGCCGCCCGGTGCTGCAGCTCCAACTTTTCGAGGCGGCGTGGCGGCAGCGCCACCAGCGGGAGGGCGTACCGCAGGCGTGATGTGGCCGCCGCCTCGTAGAGCCGCAGGGCCCACTTCACCGAGCAGCCCTCTCCATGAGCAAGGAGCTGCGACACGGCCTTGCGGACTCTGATGGTCTGGGTCTGCATGGCCCCGACTGCCGGTCGCCAGGTTAGCCGGTGGTCGATGCGCAGCCCAAGGTACGACACAGTCGTACTCCATGGGATGCGCACGCCTTCCAGCTGCAGCCGGGGAGCTGAGCGCCGTGCCGCTGCTCTCGGGTGGACGAGGAGGGCCACCGTCTTCCCCGTCGAAACCGAGAGTCCGATGCTTCCCAGGTAGGCGGCCGTGGTGTCCAGGGCTCTCTGGAGGGCCAGGCACACGTGGCGGCTTGACTGCGGCGGTCCCCGCACCCACAGGGCGATGTCATCCGCGTAGATGGAGCACTCCACCTTGTAGTGAGGGTCGGTCGGCAGTGCAGCAGGCAACCGGGCCAGGGCGAGGTTGAAGAGAAACGGGCTCACCACTGACCCTTGTGGTACGCCTGCTGCGACCGGACGGGGAGTGCTCCTTGCATGGCCCACGCGGACCCTGAGGGTGCGGTCGTTCAGGAACGATGACAGGAACCGCCGCAGGTTGCCGCCAATGCCCAGGAGGTCCAGAGCCTGCTGGACGACCGCATGTGGGAGGCCATCGAACGCCCCCTTGACGTCGATGAGGAGGAGCATGGCGAGGTCTCCGCTGGCCCTGGCGTCCTCCAGGGTGGAGACGACGTCTGCGATGGAGTCCGCAGTGCACCTTCGGCGCCGGAAACCTGTCTGCTGGTCCGCGAGGAACCCGCAGGCGCGGGCCACCCATTCAAGCCGTGCCAGAGCAATGGCCTCCATCACCTTGCAGGCAGCGGAGGTGAGAGAGACCGGTCGGTATGAGGACAGCTCGTTAGCCGGCTTATTGCTCTTCAGAATGGGGGCCACGATGGCTGTGCGCCAGGCCTCCGGCACCTGTCCTGACCACCAGATGTTGTTGTAGCAGTCTAGCAGGCGTCGTTGTTCACTGGTGGCCAGGTTGCGGAGCATCTGGAGTGTCACTCCGTCTGCTCCCGGTGCACTGCGACGCTTGCCCCTCCTCAGGGCCGTCTGCAGCTCGTGGAGAGTCAGTGGGTCCTGGCAGATGGCCGCGATCTGGCTGGTCGCCCACTCCGGATGCAGCTCCAGCAGGCAGGTAGGCGGGTTGGCAGGGGGAAGTCCAACCGGCAGGATGGCCGCAGCGAGGGCAGCCGGGGGGGCGAAGTGGTCCGCTAGCAACTCCGCCAGGGCCGCCTCGCTGATGCCCAGCGAGATAGCCACCGCGAGGACGGGGTGGCGGTTGACTTTCCTGCCGGTCAGGGACTTTAGGAGGCGCCAGGCCAGGGGGCCCCTGGAGCGGTTCTCGATGGTGGCGCAGAGGCTCCCCCAGCTCTGGCTCCTTCTGCGCCTGGCCTGTCGTCTGCAGCGGGCATCCGATCTCCTGTATTCGGTCCAGTGCTCTGCATTGCCCGTCCGGATTGCTCGGCGCTCCACGCGTCGCCTGGACGCACGGAGGTTGAGCAGGAGCAGATCCGGGGCAGGAGTATCGGGCAGAGCAGAGCACTGGACTGTGGCTGCCTGGGCGCACTCCATGATGGCACTCAGGAGGTCACAGCCATCTTCCAACTCACTGCAGCGCTTCCTGAACAGGGACCAGTCTGTGACGTGGTATGTTCGTGACCTCGGCCTTCTCCCACACCCGGGGGTGATCAAGATGGGGAAGTGATCAGATCCCCAAGTGTCGGGAGTTGTAGCCCAGTCATAGGAGCGCTGCTCGGTGGTAAGAGAGAGGTCGATGGCTGTGCTCACCCCACGGCGGACGTACGTGGGTCCTCCTTTGTTGAGTACCACCAGGCCTGCTCGGCTGATGGCGTTGCAGAGGTCCCTGCATCGGCGGGTGCACCTGCGGCTGCCCCAGTCGGTGTGGTGCGCGTTGAAGTCACCGCACAGGACTGCATGTCCGCCGAGGCGTGCTGCAAGCCGCACCCGGCTGGAGGGGTCCCACTGTTGTCCAGGACGAACGTAGACGCTCGCCACGGTCGTGTCCTGTCTGTCAAGGCGTACCGTGACAGCACAGCACTCCATGGCGCCGCCTACGACGTCCGAGACTGGGGTCACCGAGTGGGCCAGGCTGCTGCGGACGTAGATGGCAGTCCTCGGCTTCCCCTGTTTGTGGGCACCCTCCAGGCAGGGAGCGTCCGTGCAGCTCTGCGTCGAGCAGGTGGCGGCGCCAGAGTAGCCCGTGTATCCCGGCAGCCGCAGGTCCTCGGCCACAGTGTACACCTCCTGCAGTGCGAGGACGTCGAAATCACACCGCAGGAGGTGCGCGCACAGCTCTGCATGCCGCCGCCGCAGTGAGTTGGTGTTCCATTGGAGAACACTCGGGCGGCGACGGCATTTCCCAGCTGTGGCTGGTGAGGGATCAGCCATGCTGGTTGACTGTGGTCGGGACTGCCACTGCCTGCAGGCAGATGGCTCGGAGGGGGCTCTCGGCAGGCAGCATCTCCCCGATGGCCTTCAGGGCGAGCTGCAGGCTGGCAATGATCTGGTCCCGAGGGTCCGGGCCAGGCATTGCCAGTGATGCTGGGGCTGTGGTGGGCTCGCTCCCAGGGGTGGCAGGCGGCTGGCGTCGCTGCTTCCGTGGGGCCGGTGTGGGGGGCCGTCCGGGGGGGGGGCTGCCTTCTGCCGGGGCGCCTGTGGGAGGCCGGCCAGTGCCTGTGCATAAGACAGGCCCTGCACAGGCGTTGAGGTGGCCTTGGCCTGCAGGTTCTCCTCCCGGACACCAGCGCGGACTGCCCGGCGGGAGAGGGGAGCAGGGGCAGTTGCCAAGATGGTGGCCACCCTGCGTTCCTCTTGCCACCTGGGGCAGGCAGGAGTATTTGCGGGGTGGTGGCCACCGCAGTTGCGGCAGTGGGCCGCGTTGGGGCAGCTGTCACCCTGCTCGTGAGACCTCCCACAATGACGGCAGCTGGATGGCGAGTCGCAGGAGGCAGCCACGTGCCGAAAGCGGCCACACTGCTGGCACTGCAGTGGACGCGGTCTGGACGGCCGCACCCTGAACCGGAGCTTGTAGAGGCTCACATGCTCAGGGGGGACCGGCCCCGCGAACCGGATGGTGATGGTGTCGGCCTCCCTGGTAGCAGCCAGCACTGGGACTCCCGACTCGATGGCCCCCAGCAGGTCCGCGTCTGCGGGGATGCCGTCGGCGCCGTGGACAAAACCAGTGCTCCTGCCTCGCTCGGCAGGCTGCCGGGCAGTCACCGGTATTCCCCGGAGCTCCGTGGTGGCCAGCAGCTCCTCCAAGCACCTCTGGGTGGTGGCGTCGGCGGCCACGATGTTGCGCCTGTGATTGACTCTCACAGCGGCAACACCTGGCCGCGCTGAGAGCACCGCCGCAAGAGAGAGGAGTGGTGCTCCTCTGAAGGTGCCACCCACCACAGATGGGCGGAAGAGGGCTGTGCCAATGACGGCGGGGTCCACCGGGATGGCAGCACTCACTGGTGCCCTTGCGCGGCGGCGATCGGCCTTGGACAGCACCAGCTGGAAGCCCTCAGCTGGTGGTGCATGGGTGGATGGGGCCTCCTGTGCAGCAGCCTTGGCTGTGGGTGTGCCGGAGCCCGCCAGAGTGGGCCTCGGGGCCGGAGGGGCAGCAGGGGGGGAAGCCTGTTTGGGTGCAGAGCTTTTCCCCGCCTTCTTCTGCTTCTTCTTCTTGTTTTTCCCCTCCTGCCTCGGTAGAGTGGGGTGGGGGGGATCCTTTAGGAACCTCGCCGCTGGGTGGGCGAGGCCGTGCTGCGTCGGACCGGCTGGGGCTGTGTCTGCTCGGGGATCGTGCGCGAGCCCCAACGGCACAGACTCGGGCGCGTCACGAGCGTCCGCCGTAGCAGACAACGCAGCAGGGCTCGCGCCAGCCTCGCCGGCAGCCGGAGGAGCGACCGTGTTGATGCGCGCGCCCTCCCTCGGGGAGAGCGCGAAGGAGGCAGCGGACGACTCGCCGGGCGTCCGAGGGGCGGCGCTGGTGCTCGAGGGGAGCAGGAGAGCCGGCGCAGGCGGCGGATCGGTGGGGGCGCCATCTCTTGCCGCGGGCGGTGACGAGGAGGCGGCTGAGTCCCCCGGGCGCCGGGAGGTGGCGTCGCCGTCGTCCCTGCTCTCCGGGCAAGGTGGGGCGGTCGGCGGCGGCAGCTTGCGGCGACCGGTTTGCTCCTCCTCCTCGCTCTCTGCTTCGCGCGTGCGTTTGCGCGAGGAGGATTTTGGCGCTGAGCCGTGCTCCCTCAAGGGCTGCAGAAGATAGCGTCAACCTTTCCCTTTCCTCAAGAACCACTTATCATCATCATCATCATCCATGGCCTCCTCGTCGTCCGAAGGGGGCAGCGGGGCGGCGCTGGCCAAGTCTGCAATGGCGGCGACTTGCTCCGCGGGGAGAAGGCTCGCCTGGGGGGAAGGCGCCGCCGGCGCCACGTGTGTCTCGGTGACGGCGGGCGCGGCCGCGGCGGCAGCTGCTTGGGTGGTGGTGGCCTGTTTCTTTATCCACGCGTCCACGATCTCGGCGGCGCGCACCTCTAGTTCGCCTCGCTCACGCGACGCTTGTAGCGCTTGTAGCGTCACGGGCACAAGGGTCGCGAGAGACGCGCTCGCACTTCGACGATGGCCCGCGCGCGGCGGGCGCTCTCCTGGCCTGCGGAAGCCCTCCAT
Organism: Dermacentor silvarum; assembly: GCF_013339745.2. Lineage (NCBI taxonomy): Eukaryota > Metazoa > Arthropoda > Arachnida > Ixodida > Ixodidae > Dermacentor > Dermacentor silvarum. Next base: position 116,306,933 of record NC_051155.1, read on the forward strand.
GCCGCTCGGCTCTGCAGTCAACACGCGAACCGCGCGGCACAGGGGGCAAACACACTACACGCACGTCGCGCGCACAGCACCGACCACGCGATGCGCGCACGAGGCGGCACAGCCGGGGACGCGGCACAGATGTCGGGTTGGGCACGCCACTCGCGGAGCACAACACTGAAGCAAATCCACTCGTCGCACGATGCAATCCCGCAGGGAACACACGAGGTTGCGCGTTGGGACGCGCAAATCGTGCGCGGCTGCAGGTGACGTCGCCGACGATGGTGAGCCACGCGGCTCGTGCAGCACACGCCGGGGCGAAGTGCAGGCACGACCGCACGGGAGAAGAGCTAGGCGCGACTGGCGAGGCGAGGTCGTCGGAGCGAGACGCAACACAACCTCTCTCTTCGACAGTCAGGGCGAATTGTCCGCCGTGCTTGCTTAAGGGCTGCAGAAGTAGGCGTCCCTTTCCTCCTTTACAATAACCATATATGTGGAGCAAACGCGCCTTCTTCCGATGCGCGAGAGGCCGTGGGGGAGGGAAGGAAGGGGGAGGGAAGGGAGGCGACGTTTAGCTGCGGCACCAAGTGCCTATTTATATCAGAGGCTCCGGCAACAGTCACCAACGCCGCACGTATTTTGAGCGAACGCGGGCAAAACGCCGATGGCGTCGACAACAGTTCTGCGCGTTGCGGGTGCTGCTGCATGTCCAAGTTTATACAGCTGATAAAGCTAATATCATTACTCCGTATAGCTCTCTACAAATTTGCTATCGCAATTGATGCTTCACCTTTCAGGTGAAACTGCGACAACTTTTTCTTATTTATTTAATTTTGCGCTAAACTTGTACTTCCTCGCTTGAAACGGTTTATTAAGTTGGCAAATGCTGTTTATGTATGTTGAAGGAGTATTTCATTTTGAGTTTTATTAACAGCGATAAATCTCTCTCCACCAATCGCGACCGGCCTGCGTTTGTGATCTCCGACGTCACCAACCTGTATTGCGGGAAATTCGAAGGGGCGTCAGCAACTATCCTTCAGTTTTTCGCTTTTTTTCTCGCTTATTGAACATTTGTTCGCCGTAAGAATGGTACGACTGTGATTATGAAAGGATAATCTACCATTAAAACTAAACTTCCGGTTTCTCTTTAGTGTCCCTTTAAATCATGTACATATACGACAGTGAGAACTCACCTGCTGTGAATGTGCTTGTAGAATAATGCAGATTTTTTTCACCCATAAATCTCGCAATATGCCAAAGTAAGGAAGCCTTGCCTTGGTCAGGCGAGCCTGATCTACTAGGCTCTGTTCACACGGAGAAGGGACAATTGCCTCTGGGACGTAGCAAATTAGGACATCGCTTTTTAGACAGTAACCAAATGCGTAGACTGCCTGCGCTATTTTTAAATAATCTGTCGAATGTCAGCCCATTTCTTACCCTATGCAATATTTCAAGCAACAAGTTTCATTACCCTAGCTACGGAACGTATATCTCGCGGCGTCCTTCAGTATGGAAAGGAAAACAAAGAAAGAATCAACAACAAAAGAGGTGCTTTGCACTGCTTTCATAAGTTGAGTACCAACCATCATCCCGCCCTGCCTTCTGCCGATATTCTGCACGAGGTAATCTAACAACACCCACATTTGCGGCATCACTGTCTTTCGCATTCTTATGCTGCATGCGCTAACAGCTGGCGTTAAGACGTGGTAGAGATATATTATCTTTTCAGGCACTACGTGTTGAGTAACGCATTGTGATTCTATTACTATGCGAGCCATCGTTTCTCCGTTGTCTCCCACTGGTCGCGCGTGGACCAGGCAGCCAACTTTCTCGTTTTTTTTTTGTCGGCATCTGGGATTCGAAGCTGCAAACGCAACATTTCGGGTGCACAATTTTCACTATAGTACGATTACATGCTCTGATGAACTCGACGCCTGCGTTCCTCACGCTATGCCATGCAGCCAGTGGCCATGCGAAAAAGTGTGACCGTTTCACGAAAACTCCGCGTATGAGAACAAAAGGCAAGCAAGTGCCCTGTATTCTTCGCAAGGACGAATCAGTAAGCCTAGATGATAAATTTTTGTCCATATTTGTATAACTGTTGTCCATGCAGTTCTACATCGAACATGCCTCATTCTTGTGCGATCTTAACCAGCTGGTTCTTTGCGCAAGGTTGACTCTGCTAGGTTCGCCTCGCAAGCGCCTAAAGCTGCAGCTCCCAGCCGATGTGATTGAGTTATGTCAGATTACATCGATTCTTCTAGTCTCGCATAAAACAAAATGAGATCCCGCTCGGTGAACTTTTTTCCCTGTTTCGCCAGTTACGTAACTTGGTCCTTGGCTCTACGCTGCTTTAGTACTCAACTCACCACTGCAGAAGAGTTCTTACACCACGTGGCTGAAAGATTATGCAAGATGGGCCCTGTCGGGCTCGCTACTGGTTTTATTTTTATTTCATCCGTGCACATTTGTTTCAAAGAATGCCTATATATTGTTGTCTTTTTTTGCATTTGACCCCGTGATGATCTTATTCGAAAGGTGAGAATCATAACCTATCGGGAAAAGTTATATTCTTGAATGCACCTTTTTGGTCTCTGCTCTGAAGAGCTTAGGTGTTATCATCTAGAGTGCTGACTAAGTCCTAGCGTTTCATTAACCAGGTCAACATTAGAAGCGAGTACAACTGGTGTCGTTTTGCTGTTGGCTTATTGTGAGCACCGTTTTCTTTATGCAAACAGGTTTATCGTGTAACCGTTGCATTGCATCATTCTTTTTTATGTTCTGCTGCGGGCTGTGACACTACAGTGTTAAATCGTGATCGTTCAGATAAATTACAAATAACATCGATTTATGTGAGCCTTGGATTGTGAAAACTGTCCTCCTATGGGCCTGCAAAAATTGCCATAGCCGTCTGTCTTTAACTTCATCGCAGGGTAATATGCGAAATATTCCACAAGCAATAAGTGGCTCGAGCTTCATGGGGTCCATTGTTTCTGCGTATGGCTAATGGGACACCTGTATCTGTTTCACCCCGTTGCAACAGGTGCTCCGACTTTTACAGGAGAGTTGCATGTAATACTTGTGTTTTTCTGAGTCAATACATCCTAAAAGTGCTGGTTTTTTAAACTTTACTGAGATTGGGGGGGGGGGGGGGGGGAATAATGTTTCTTTTTTTCATCGAAACCACGATTGCCATGCGTAAAAAATACAAGAAACGTGTTTTATGGAGAAGCTTGATGATAACTGTTTATTTTGCATCCAGTTAGCGATGCAGAGACGAAGAGTCACCAAGTCTGCTTGAGCTGCGCGCACTCTCGCCTGCTAACAGGCGAGAGTCCCAGTTTTCTCCTCTCGTGCTCGCCGACGCCTCTTCTTCTCTTCTTGTTCCGCCGGCGCTTCCAGTGAAAACAAGATTCCCGGCCGCGCAGTGAAATTAATCACGTAGTTCAAGCGGGTATAGCCTTTGGATAGGCCTTGTTATAATAATACTTCCTTGTTGTTTCAACAAAAGCGCTAGTACGCTTTTTAAAAGAAACAGGACTTCGTGAAAAACTGTAGAATTGTGCGTACTGATGTGTTTTTTTTTCTTCTTTTTATGTTCTCTTGTTTTGTAAACTTTTCTGCCCTTACCCCATCCCCCTGTGCAGAGTAGCCAACCGGACACTTAACCTGGTTAACCTCACTGCCTTTCGCCTCTTATTTTCCTTCCCTCCTTCCATTACATCTATCGCAGTCTATCAATTTGCCTATATGTCTTTGATAGTTTCTTGCTCGAATGAAACCTGTATCTTTTTATTGTACAGTTACATATACTTATGACCAGTCCGGGGCAATAAATTTTTTTCCTGCGTTATCTCCACCTATAATTTAAACATGTCTCAAATATCCCGACTGCTGATCAGTTAATGCTTCTACCCGCTTTGAATCCCATTGCTTCTGGACGGTGTAGGTTCCCTACGGGTCTTGCCGTATGAATTTCTTGACATCTCATTAAGATACGCTGAGTCGTTTTCGGATGTTTGCTGCAGCACACACTGAGCTCATCATGTCGCGCATATTTGCACCCGGCCGGGTATGTTCTCATCGGGCAGGCAGCTGTGGCCTCAAAAGGCAAGTCACTGCCCATTGTGTAATCATAGAGATTTTGGCAGTATTTGTAGATAACTATGGCATTCTTTCTTTCCGTTCATTGCATCCAATTTGCCATCTCATTTTCTCTTACTTTTTGATGACTCTTGGCTGCTTATTCACTACGTCAATTACGTGGCACTTGCTAGTCTACTTTTTGGAGCACTACCTTCATTACGTGTCGATGCTATTGAGCATTTTGGGCACTTTACCCACCCATTTATTTTCATCCATGTTCCTGAGTCCTCCTTCAAAACTAAATTTGCTTTGAGCTTCTCTGACTTCAAAAAAGCCCCAACCAATCTCACCCTGCAATGCCTCATTTGTGATTTTACCGTGATTCTCCAAAGCCAACCGGCCGAATGGATCATTCGTTAACTTCCAACTGCGACCAGATGTCCTAATGAAGACACATAATTACATTTGGAAACGTTACCGGTGGCACCGTTACGCTTTTCTCAAATTCATCACACCAGTTCGTATTTGTTATAAACAAAATTTAGGTGCTCTGTTTCAGTATGTCCGCTATCCGCTACGCCTCCATCCTCAGATTTCTTTAGACAATCTTCTAGTAGGTGTTTCGTTTCTTTAGGTATGCCACAAGGTTTTGAGAGCAAAGCTTTTCTTTGAGGGGTGCTTGTCTCACCCCTCGGTTCACACGCTCTTTTCTACTGCAATATGCAAAACCAACTAGCCCAGCGTAGAAGAAGAAGAATAACGTAAACTTTATTATCAAATCGATAAGATTTGAGTCCGGCGTATTTTTTAGTGGGTCTGGGCACCCGCCGCGGACGCGGTTCCGAGACCTTGTCTCGAAGCGGCTTCCTCGGCTCGCTGGACGGCCCAGAGCCCAGCGCAGAAACCTTTTCCAATTGAGATACAGCGCATCCACACTTAAACCATCGGTTAATTTCCGCGGGCTCTTTGTGTCTGTAGCCTCACCGTACGATTTGTACTTGGTTATTTATACATATGTCCCTAAACAAATCCAAGAAATTGTTGTTTATGCCCGATACCTTAGGTATATCTCATAATAATTCGCTGTGTGCGTTGCCATTAAGCTCCCTTATTGTCTAGAAATGCTATATATAAAGATGTACTCCGATCTCTTGAAATCTTTATGACCTGCGTTAGTACAAATATATCGTCAACGGCTGCTTGATCGGTACCTGCTTTGCAGCCACAGTCATTCCCGAGGTTTAGTGGCAAGAGACATGGCGGACTTTCACAGCTATTCGCAGCTGGTCGTTCAGCACTGGGTCTTGTTTCATGTGAATTCTATATTCATGTCGTTCTGCCTGCGCTACAACAAATTACAAGATGACCTATTAACAGGCCCATTGCGACGCTCATCGCGTGTGCAGTATTCGAAATTCAGCAGCAACGAAGTCGTCGTATCAGCGTAGCGAGACCCTTGCTCTACACGCGCTTAGCAAGAGCTTCTGAAGAAATGATGTGTGTAATTGCGCATAAGCGGTTCCTGCTCCTAGCCATATTCCTTCACCTAACGCAGTAGCAAGTACCTCCACGAAAGCTAACGTCTGTCCTTGAAGGGAGCTGCAAATGATCTATGTGGGATTACTGAACGTGGAATGGAATTTGTATTGAGAACTCGTATCTTAGCGCTAGCCTCGCTCGTGCATCGTGGTGCGTGTGCTATAATTGTGTATAGAAGTGCTCTCTGTGTATTTTGAAAGGCGTAATAGCCGAGAGCGCCATGTTTTAGGAGCCGCAGTCACATGTGTACGTAGCGTCATGGCATTTTAACGCTATGATATGCGCCGACTGGTACTACTTTATTGTTGACATTTATGTGCTTCAGAATATGCCGCTGCATCAGGCTTTTACCAACCGACCTAACATCATGAGTAGCAGCGGCAGTAGAAACAGCAGCAGCTCCGGGAAATCCCGGAAGTTAGGCAATAAAGACTTCGCTTTAGAAAGGCAGGAGGTGCACTAAGGCAGGGCCTTAGTACAATCTTACTAAGTTCTGGGAAAATTAGAAAACACAAACAAAAGAAAAGCAATAGTTTCTTTCGATATCCTAGCACAAAGCTGTTATGTGCATTGGACTATCGCAATGCATCTTTTCTGGCGCTTAGTTCTTTTTTACTTGGCTATGATTACTGCAGCGTTCAGCGAAATGCTCGAGACAAACTGTGAATTTTGCCACATTGCAATTATGTTTTTTCTCTGTGCTGAATTTATTATAAAAAGATCTAAAACCTAAATACACACAAAAGCATATTTATTTGGTTTACAAGCTGCAGCAAGTAAGACTGATAATTAAATAATACAAGACAATGTTTACGAGATAGCAAAAATATGTTGAAGTGTTGATCTCTGATAAGAAAACAAGGCAAGACAAGGAAAGGTGAAATGTGAAAATTACCCTCAATTAAGGTTATAACAAAAGGAAGAAAATAGTAGGTACCGTTTACTTAAGCCTCAACGGGGCCGCAGTAGGGATATGCTTATGGTGGCTAGAACTAGAGGTGGTGCCCGTATGTTCGCCGCAAAACGCGCGCAACGCCGTATGTTCGCGGCAAAAGCGCGCTCCTTCGATCCATGCCGCCACTGTGGCGCTGCGGTCAGCACTGCGATGCCTGCCCTAGCCCCTCCGCCTCTTTCCCCCGCTATCTGTACATGAACACGTGTGATTGTCCTCTTCTCGGTTCTAGGTAGCGCGCGGGCGATTGGTGCGCGCGTCCTGACTTGTACTTTGAACTTATCGGCGCGGAAACACGCGTCGTGAAGTCATGTAAATGCAGCTTCATTCACGCGCGGCCTACGCACTACGATCCATGACGTCATGATACCTGGCTCGAGTGCCATAGAATCTAATAGGGATGCTCCCGCGTAAGCAACAGTGATTTGGACGGCACCGCTTTCGTCTTGCCAGCCTTGGCAATTGAAATTTCGGGCCAGATAGCATGACGTCATAGATCGGAGTTCCTAGGCCTGTGCTATCTAGGTGGTGTTGGTTGGGCGCTGCGCGCATCGCGCTACGGAGAGCAGCGCCACCAACGCGAGACATGAATCGGAGGAGCGGCGCTCGCCGCCCCCGTTGGCGTCACCTATCAACTTCTAGCCACCATATTATAGTGATTGGTTTTAAGAACCGCCTTCTTTGTAACAGAAGGACCATTTTCCCCTGAGAGGCTTTCTGGCAGATGGGTGCAGTGTGTTGCTGAAAATGTGCGCTAGTTGGTTAGATTATTTGCAATTTTCTTTCGCCTTTGTAGCTGTGCCTATTTAGTCCGCTCTGCCGTGTTACTTCTCGTTTGACATTGTTCCACAAATTTCATGTGATTTTTAAAGGTTGCATTCAATTACAGATGGTGTATGCGCTGGCTTGTTTAGAATAACTAAAAAGCTAATGTATAGGAGAAAAATGTTTCTGTGCACTATATGGTATGTTCAAACGTACAAAAAAAAGTCAAACGTACTAAAAACGTACTAAAAGTCAAACGTACACATCTCTTATTTAAGAAGGTAAAGCCAAATTTTCAACGCGACAGACGCCGAGACAGATTTCATGTCCGAAATGTGCAAGATCTACCGCAAGACTCAAAAAAAAAAGTTATTCCGTGGTAGCACAATTCGTCGCCTTGCTGACTGCTGGGCGTACCCTATTGTTGGGAATACGCTCAAGTAAGTGATAATTATTCCGACTGTGTTTGGCTAGTACATTAAGTGATCTTTGGCTACTTAAGGCAACAGTTTTGTCATTCTCGCTATCTTCTTTTGCTGATGCATAAGCATATAGTATGCACACATGGGGTAAAGTTAGTTGCATTCGGACGCTGTCAGTGGTTAGATTCGGTAACTTAGCTGGTGTAGAACACTTTTTACTTTCATTGTTATGCTGTCTATGTTTCACCTATCATACCTTTCGCAGTTTCTTTGAAAATCTCTACTTATATTTGCAATGAACTCAGCATAAATTTATTCATTACTGAGTCATTTGGTAAACGGTTGCTTGCGTACATCTATATACGTAGATAATGGCTGGTATTCTACCATACGCGAACAACATATTGTTGCCCGGTTTTTCTAGCTACGGTCAAGACCTCTTCGGGAATTTAACCTTTTTCAGATGCTTGCGTCTGAAAAATCAGGATGATCACTGTACACTTCGGGAACATTATTCGGGTGCTCGTATTGATTATGCGAAAGTGAACACGGAAAATAAGTTCCCAAGATTCATGTCGGCGCGTTTTCCTTTGACTCGCACATCAAATGCCTTCACGCAAGCACCAAAGTACTGCTCGCGAAAATCTGGGCCCATTGTCGTTCCCACTCTAGTGCATCTTCATGGAGTGATCGGTTAATGCATACGCCTTCGGGGTTGAAGCCTCTTCGCTCGTCGCCAGTCTATTCTTCCTTGTTTGCTGGGTCGCCCGCACTCGTTCGCTTGATAGCTGTGAGTGCCATCCTGCTGTCTTATCTCTTCCGGATATAGAATCACAGAGGTTTGTCAAGAATACGGTGATATTCAGGGATCGATCCTGCCGAGAAGCTGCGCCAGCCGGAAATGTGCGCCAATAACGCGGTAGACGTGCACAGCTTGTCAGAGGTGAAGTAGGGTGTAGGTGTTGGTGCTGAGGTTGTGTCAACGGGGCGTTAGCCCAGTCCGTTCATCCCCTCACCTCTGTCAGGCATGACGAACGGCTAGAGTCTTCTGTCTTGCGCGGCGTCTGTTTACCATCGTTTCGTCAATAAAACGCCGAGTGCCACGGCAGCCACGCTAGTACGCGTTATTCCGAACGCGGAAGTGCTCCAGCTGCCCGCAAGCACGCGCATAGTTTACTATCTTTGCTACATAGGTGCCACTACACTAGAGACATGGTGTAGGCGGCAAAAAGACAATAACAAGCGCTGCGCCAGTATTGCTACAATCAATTTCCTCCAGAAGTATTGAGAATGAAAGGATGGATTGCGCAAACTTAGCGAACGACTAGAACCACTAGCGATAAATTGGAACGCGAGGTAGGCGCATTCAATGTTAATGTGCGGCGGTAGTTGTGCCTTGTCGTCTGTGTTTAAGTTTTATTAGTTTTATACCAGCATGCAGTTTCTGACTTGAATCGCTCAATCGACCGTCTAAAACCGTTAATTCTGTGAAAACTATACATGGAAGGAAGTTAACGCCTTAAGACAAAGCCGGACTTTGAATAAACTTGACTCGCCATCTCGGTCCTGCAAAAGTGAATGTCCAGTGAAGCTGTTGAAAACTACAACTACAACTGCTGGAGGAGGTATGCAATGGTTCACGGCGTTACAGTAATTGTACTAGTGCTATATTTTAGAGTAATGGTAGGAATGGGAGCAATGGTAATTTTGAAAGCACGCCGCCGCCCATAGCGGTACTGCAACAAAATTGAAATCAGTTGCTAGGCTGGTCATATTATACACAAAAGGGTAGGAACGTCAGTCCCCACGCGGCAAGCGGCGGTCCTCGCGGCAGCTTGCGCAACAGTAATGTTTATCGGGAAACGTATGCGGGGAGCGCTACGTGCTTCGCATAGCTATCACGAGTGCCTTATCATCAATGATGTGGTTCGCATCCTTGTTTTGAGCTTGTTCTTTATTGAAACGGAAGCTGTTCGATATGTAATATGAGTGATTCCAAAGAATGCCTGCACTGTTCGGTTCACTTTGCTGAGCGCTTGTAGCCTCTGCCTAACGGGGGTATGAGCCGAATGATGAGTCAGTGCTTGTAGCACCTGGTTTACGGGGGAATGAGCCATTGCTCTGCCCTGGACGGCCACCGGGATCAGCGCACCATTGTTTTCTGTCGACGTTAAGCCACGAAGAAATACCGGGATCCTAGGCATAGGCTGCTTAGCTGTAAAAACTTCACCAACGATTGCGATACTTCTTAATACAAATTTTGAGCGCCGCTGTTTAGGGGCTTGGAATTCGTGATATCGTGTAAAAAAACTTGATTCTGAACGACAGGGTCCTCTCGGCGGCGCGCTGAGCGTCTGCTGGGGCAGCTCGTTTAGTAGCTGTGCAAGAGGAAGCATTTCCAACGGTTGCGTCGCTCATTATTCAAAAGCAAGCCTGAACACGGGAATGCTTGGTTGGCGCGGAGCGCATTCTCTAACAGCACAGACGAAGTAGCGCACGCGCAGTTGCTCCGAAGCCCACGCCAGCGCTTTGTTTCCATATACGGTATCGGTGGGCACGCTCGTCGCATGCCTGGTCGCCGCCGTAGAGATCGTCTCGTGCGGCACTTCACTTTCCTCCTCACCCTTTCACCACCTCCTCCGCCTTCCTCCTCGCGCTCTCTTCTCTCTCGCCATCTTTCATATCCCGCTGTGCTCCGTGTTCGCTCTTTGATCCTTCGCTGAGCTCGTTACGCCGAGGAACGCTGACGCTCAACGCAGGAACAGGCGCCTCAAAGTTGAGCCCTTAAAGTGTCCATTAGCAAAGAGGGTAGGGGAAGGGAGAAAGAGCTCTGCTTACATGTCATCCAATGCCAATAGTTTGTGATTTCAGTGCAGCCACTTAAGACAAGTCAAGTGAACTCAGGGAGCAGCGCCTCCGTATGAGGAACTGTTGCATTAAAATGAGCGCATGGTGTACAGTAATTACCACAATGTCTAGTTTTTTTCACGCGCTATATATTTGTTTCTAAATTTCATGCTGAGAAGGGAAGTGTCCGTAGGAAATAAATATGTGCTAAGAAAAAAGTTGTAGTTTTGCCCGAAAGGCGAAGCATCAATTGCGACAGCAAATTATTAGAGCTATACGGAATAAGGATAGCAGTTTTATCGGCTGTATACGCTTGGACACATTCGCCTACTAACTGAATTAACATGCACGGTGTCAGCACGCACAAGCAAACATGAATAGATCCTACTCGACAAACGCAGAAAACCACTGTGAAAACGCAGGCGTGAGCAAACGCAGCAGCAGCAGCGAGCGAATATTCGTGCGGTCTATCGCTTAGGCTACGTTCACACTCGGGAAGCGGCAAGCTGGCGGAAAGGCCAAAGCGGCCGGAAAATCTTTTCCGCGCATGTCCAAGTTGTCCACATTTGTTTTGCTATCGCCGCTGCCACCGCTGCCGCTTTCGCACACATCCATCTAGTCTGCGTACGTTTGTCGGCGTGGTGGCGCTCATTATCGCACCATTTCGAGCGGTATGTTCATTCATTGTCCCACCCGTCATCTAAAGTGCTCATTTTGCACAACTTTGCGTGTCATCAGCGACCTTCGGTAAATTCCTCGTAGCCGTTCCGTAATTATCCTCATACGGGCACGGTAGCGCTGAGTCAAAGGTTGGTGCCTAGGCGTGATTATATTTCTTTAATAGCTTTAATTTAAAGGTTGCAATAACATTTCATCATTTCGTATTACTGGCGACGCCTCCAGTACACCAAAGCTAAAACCCGGGCTGGCCCTTGTGTTGGGGCTCGCCGAAGCCTGCGCGTCCTACGTGAGACGGATGCTCCCAATCTATTGTCGCGACGAGAAAACCACCGCGCACCGAAAAAAGCGCCCTGCGACTTCTGCAACATACCGCGCCCGTGCGAGGAGAATCGCGGAGCGCCAACGAGGGATCTGTCCAACTTTTTTCTGCCACAGAAAAGGGCAAAGAAATTGTTTTTTTTATACTTCTACCTACTTGTTTTCTAGAAATGGACAATGAATAAACGGAAGGAGCGGACACCTCTGAAGCGGCTGAGGTGGGTTCGCCCAGCTTTGCAAAAGCGCAAGAAGTTGGGTCACCCCAAGGCTTCGTTGCTCCGGTCGCGCGACGTTGAATACTATCGCGAGTATTGCTGACAGTACGTTTTAGTACCGCTCTTGTCGTAGAGGAAGTGGTGGATCTAGATCGCGTCGAGCACCATCGCAGCCTATACTTTTGGTGCCATGTACAATTTTACGACCGGATGTTTACATGCAAGTGGAACTTCCGGTCGAGCGGAACAACTTTCCGCCGCGATTCCGCCTCGCCATGGCGAAAAAATCGGTCCGAGACCGATGTTGCTTTGCGCCTGGTTTTCCGCCCGCTTCGCCGCCTAGGCGGGCGGATTTTTAGAAGTTCTTGCCGCTTCCGCCTGCTTCGAGACCAAGTGTGAACGTAGCCTTAAACGGAAACTGAGCGGCGAATGCACGGCGCATGCAAAGCTATGAGTCGTCTCCAGATCGCTTTCAAGATACGGTGCGGGCGACCACCGCAGCCGAGCAAAGTACAAGTACGCAGTTGCGGGCAGAGTAGAAGCCACCCCCCTCCCTCCTGCGCTGCCTTCCCGCTTTCCTCCTTTCGCATGTGAGACTGAGTCGCCAGTTCCCCCTGTGTCGTTGGTGCCGCAGCACAACGTCGCCCCCCCCCCTTCCCTTCCTCCCACCCCCCATGGCTTCTTGCCCCACGGTCGCGTTTGCTCTCCGCCGTGCGTTCCCTCGCCATGAAAGAGCACGTCCTTCGCGCGCTTTTACTTGCACATACAGCATACGGCGCGCGGCGACGATATTATCGCCCTTGGACTTTATACGGAACCTCAAGGCGACGACGACGGCAGAAATCAGCTTGAAGTGTCCATATAATTGATATTGCAATAAAAGGCAACATCAGGTTATAAAATTCGAAAACATCAGTTCGGCCTTCGCCAAGGACTATTTTACGTATTGCGGCTTCAGCATTTTCGGAGATTAAAGGAAGCCTGGAGCTCGCTCATTCCCGTCGTTGCCCCGGCTGCTGGGGCCGCCGGGGACCTTCTCCGTCGGCGTTGCCGCCGCTGGGAGGCGGCCCTAAAGAGTTCGGAGCTGGAAGACCAGCTCTGGGCGGTCCGGCAAGCCGAAGATGCCGCCCGAGTCCAAGCCGACACCTGAGGCCAAAAAGCAAGGTGCCGGCTCTTTAAAGGAAGTTTATTTCTTCTTCAACATTATTTCAGTAATCGCACTGTCTGCTATTGTCAACGAAATTAGAATAATTTATTCCTATTCGATACTTTTGCAAAAAAAAGTTGTCGCAGTTTGACCTGAAAGGCGAAGCATCAATTGCGATAGCAAATTTGTAGAGAGCTATATGGAGTAATGATAGTAGCTTTATCAGTTGTATAAACTTGGACATGCAGCAGCACCGGCAACACGCAGAACTGTTGTCGACGCCGTCGGCGTTTTGCCCGCGTTCGCACAAAATGCGTGCGGTGTTGGTGATTGTATAAATAGGCACTTGGTGCCGCAGCTAAACGGCGCCTCCCTTCCCTCCCCCTCCCCCCCACGGCCTTTCGTGCGTCAGAAGAAGGCGCGTTTACTCTACATATATGGTGATTGTAAAAGAGGAAAGAGACGCCTACATCTGCAGCCCATAAGGGAGCACGGCATAGAACGCGCGTTTGTTCTCCGCCGTGCGTTCACTCCCCGTGAAAGCGCGCGTCCCTCGCGCCCTTTCACTCGTACATACAGCGTTCGGCGGCGCGCGGCGACAATTTCATCTCCATTGACGTCATACGAAACCTCACGGCGACGACGACGGCGACGCCGACGGCAGAAATCTGCTTTGGAATGTCCATATAATTGCTATCGCAATAAAAATATACGTCTAGCCACTGGCTAATTAGAGTGACTGTATTGTTGGTATAATGCATATGTCTATAATACAGAATTACGTTCCTCACCTTCTTCTTCTACCATATTTATCGGATGTTCATAGCACGTGTCACTGCAGTAGTTGCATTCTTCATGGGATATAAAATGTCTCCGTGGTTTAGTATTGACAAAATCCCGCACAAGGCCACCGATTACAGAAATGCCCCTCATGGAACCCGAAACTAACGATGTCGCGAATACGTGTTTAAAATCGGATGTATGAAAAAAAAAGCAAATCCTGTAAACCTGCCCTCGTACGAGCAGCATGCCGCGCTGCTTCGGTAACCAGGGAAGTCTCGCATTTTATGACGCGGAATAGGTGTACCCGCATGTGTTCGTACTTACAAATTATGCGCCCCCCCCCCAACCTAGGTCCGCATTTCGGTCCCTCTTCTCGGTGCGCAAACTCGATAATTCATGCAGAGACGAGAGCACGCTTACGCGCATGAGACGACCTCTTCACAAGCGGGCGCTTACCATGGTGCATACTAACTAGGTGGCCAGCCAGCCCCCATAATTTCGCCCCTATTTTTACTTTGCGCGCTTTGTAAACCTAGTTAGACACGCCATGCACTGGTCCTGGATAGCATAGCGTGTTTCTGAATATTCGTGCCGCAATAGAGACGCGTACACAAAATTTCCAGAGTGCAAGTTGTTACGGCGCGCACGGCCGAACACAATGGTTAACTCTCAAGCTCCGTGCCCCCATCACACCCCCCCCCCCCCTCGCCCCCGCGAGTTATGATACAAAAAAACCATATTTGAACAGCGACGACATTCACCCTGTTTTCCACAACAGTACCTTTACAACGTAAGGCGTCGGTTTAGGAACAATTCTTCGTTCCCTGATTTGAGCAGCGGTTAGTGCTAATTGAAACAAAAGTGGTGAAAGATAGCCTTTCAGATCTGTTATGACTTCCTTTACTGCAGTGTTCTCAGGTTTCCCTTCGTGACGCCTTAGTATTATTAGCTTAGGAACTTTTTTATAGTGTAACTAGTCTTCTGAACCTGGAAGACGCAAAGCCACGTAAACGCTATTCTGTTTGTTAAAATCAAACAGGGGCGCTATAACGTAAAATGATTCCAAACTGTTTTGATTCCAAAATGCTGACGTCAAATTTACGCAACCACCGAACCAAGCATCGGGCGGTGACCCACAGCATTATCTGAACAACCCAATCAAACACTGTCCTCGTTTATAGGAGGTCACCTTTGTTCGCTTTCAAAACCAATAACATTGTCTACACTCAGTGGTTTTTCTTATCTAATTGGCTGACAAGAGGTGAGGAGCACGCTCTAGTGGAGAGGATTTCGATGATGCCGAGCCAGCACAGTGAAAATAGATAACCCCATGAATAGGGTGGTGCCGGCTTCTCCGATTGGTCCACTTCGCTTTACTTAGCTTGCGGTGGCTCGTGGAAAATCGCGGCGGCATGTAATGGAAGGATAAAAATGCCGATAAAACGGATCCTCAGCAAGGGAGATTTCGCAGAACGATGTCCTATGCATGCTGAAAGGGCTCGATAACGTTCTACTGCCACGCAAAAAAGTTTATCATGCACAAATAAATGCATGCTTACCGGCAGGTGCGAGTAGCGAGGGCCTGAGTGATCGGCGGGCAGCCATCTTCTATTCCTTTCTGAAGTGGGCAGTCTGTGGCTATTCAGAAAAAATTTCAGTCTTGTTCGGCATATTAATGCATTTTTTTCGCGTACACGTCATTTTGACGTGTTGAGTTTTCGCGGTTTTGTGAGGTCGCGTGACAGACAGGCGAAGTGGGCGTAGCCATAAAACATTGGACGAATAGCAAAGGGCTAATAGTGAAAAGGCATCGAATCAAGAATGATTATTTTTATTTTGTGTGGTTTAATCATGCGCAATCAGTGTGCACACGTTATATAAGATGGGGAGCTATTGCGGTTTTCGTGACGTCGCGTGACAGACAGGCGAAGTTGGGAGTGGCCCGAAAATGTTTGGAGCAATCGTGGAGGCTGATTGCAGAAATTGGAATCAAAACAGTTTGGAATCATTTTACTTTATAGCGCCCCAGTACATAGATCGCTTCTGAATGCTGGATAGGTTTGTGTTGTGCGTGGCCTTACTTATTCGGTTCTTTATATTCCCTTCTTTTCTTTATTCTTCCTTTTTCAACAGTGTAGGGTAACCAACAAGACTAAACCTGGTTAAGCTGCCGACTTTTTCCTCCTCAATTCTATATCTGTTTGTGAGCCTATTGTATGCTCTGATTTTGCTGATTTCAAGTAAAATGTTAGGTCTTTAGGGACCTACAAGTGCATCTCCTAGCCACAAGTACACGCAACTGCAATATTCGACCGCTCTTGGCATCCAGGTCGCGCCGTCGCGTACTTTGCATTTGCGCCCAGCATAACCAGCTGCGTGCTGCAATATCGACACCATTGGGCGTGGGGTCAGAACTCATTCGAGGCAGGCTTTCAGCGCGTGTGCGTTGAGCAGTTAGCGGTGAGAGACCTGATTCGATCACCGCGGACAAAAGTCTCGCGCACCCCGCTCACGTTTCTAAGTGGTACCGGCTCGTTAGACGACAGCTGGCTACACGCAGCTTAATTATTATTTTTCATTTAACGATTAGCGAGTGCAGTCAGTTGGACGCAAGTATTGTGGATGGTCCCGCAAAACTGTTGTCCTTGTCCTCGCACGATGTATGCTTCAGTTCAATGTTCAAGTAACAACTGTGCCTGTGTGCTTCTCTGTTTTTGTACGGGTTATTGTTTCGATTAGCTTACAATAATAACCAACTGGTCGATGTAGACTCCTGAATAAATAAATAAATAAAATTAGGAACGCGGTCAAACCTGCCCCGCTTGTTCTGCAACATGCAAAGCGCACTGAAAAGGGCGTGAGTTGGAAACAGGAGGTTATTTTCGCTGTAGTTTTTTGCAGATGCACAGACATCCCAAGAGCGCTCGGTCTGATTTCCCTTATAGCTGGCCCGGAATAATTATTTTAATAAATACGCCAAGCGGTATATAGGATTACATATCTGAAACCTAAATATTATACACTGAACGATGAATTCCTTTTTTATTGCAAAAGTTCAATAAATACTTCACATGTCTGTTTCTATCTATCGGCTTACATAAGCTATTCACTTCACTTCACTTCACTTTATTTCCTTAAAGACCCCTCTAGGGGGTATTACATAAGGGGTGGGTTTACAATATAGCCACATGATGTCACTTACAAATAAAGTCGGTTACATCATTCAAAAAAGTTGATGGACAAGCGATTACCCGCCGGGGTGGCTCTGTCAGCTAAGGCGTTGCGCTGCTGAGCACGAGATCGCGGGATCGAATCCCGGCCACGGCGGCCGCATCTCGATGGAGGCGAAATGCGAAAACGCCCGTGTGCTTGCGTTGTAGTGCACGTTAAAGAACCCCAGGTGGTCAAAATTAATCCGGAGCCCTCCACTACGGCGTGCCTCATAATCAGAACTGGTTTTGGCACGTAAAACCCCAGAAAGAAAGAAGAACAAGCGATTGCTGCTATTTGGTGGGAAAGGCCGTTCCATTCTGATGCTGCGCGCGGAAGAAATGAAGATGAAATTGCAACGGTGCGGGCTCGTGGGCGTGACACTTGAAGTTTATGACCGACGCGAAGAGATATGCGGGCAGGGGGTGCCATCTAAGGTGGATAGAGGAGAGAACTGTAAAATAATTTGTCGAACAAGGACAGCGTGGTAATGCTATAGCGAATAATGAGATTTGACAAGCCGGATTCTGCTTTTAAAGATGATACACTAACGTGGTATTGATAAGCGGAATGTATGAATCTAGCAGCGCGGTTTTGAACTGCTTCCAGAGCAGTGTCGAGGTAAGACTGGTGCGGGCTCCAAATGGCGGATGCGTACTCGAGCTTAGGTCTGACGAGCGTTTTATAAGCTGGAAGTTTTACATGTATGGGGGCATGTCGGAGATTGCGTTTTAGGAATCCAAGTGTTTTGTTGGCAGATGATATGGTGTTAGTAATATGAGTACGCCAGGATAGGTCACTGCATAAGGTTACACCCAAGTATTTGAAAGAGTTAACGGTTTCTACACGAACACCAGAAATTGTGTACGGAAAATGAAGGGGGCTAGAACGGCGCGAGAAGGTTACAGATTTGCATTTATTAGGATTAAGCATCATTAGCCATTGGCTGCACCAGTTTAAGACGTGGTTAAGATCAGTCTGTAAAGCTTGTTGGTCGAGGGCGTTATCGATAGTGTGATAAATGACGCAATCGTCAGCAAACATACGGATGTTAGTTGATACGTTTGAAGGCAAATCGTTAATGTAAATCAAGAACAAAAGGGGCCCAAGGACGGATCCTTGTGGTACACCTGAGGTTACTGGGAGGAAATCAGAGGTTTTGTTACTAATAAGAACGGTTTGAGAGCAGTTAGCCAGGAATGCCTTAATCCATTCAAGAATATTGGGATCTATGTTTAAGTGGCTAAGTTTTAGTATTAGTCTTTTGTGTGCTATTTTGTCGAATGCCTTTGCAAAATCTAAGGAAATAGCGTCTGTCTGTACGTTGCGATCGAGGTTAGCGTGTAAATCGTGAAGGAAGGTGGCCCGTTGAGTTTCGCATGACAGACCTTTGCGAAACCATGCTGTGAAGGGTTAAAGAACTGGATCGAGTCTCGATAATTCATGATATCAGAGTAAATTACGTGTTCCATAACCTTGCAGGGAACGCTGGTTAGGGAAATAGGTCGGTAGTTCAATGGCGAGTTTTTGTTACCTGCTTTGTAGATTGGAAGAACCTTTCCCACTTTCCAGTCCTCAGGTAGGCTGGCAGTTGCAAGAGACTGTGAGTGTAATAAACATAGATAGGCAGCAGAAATACATTTAGTGTTTTTTAGGAATATTGAGGTAATATCATCTATACCAGATGATGAGGAGAGTTTAATAGTTTCAATCTGAGATGCCATGCCGTAGACAGAGAATACAATAGGTGGCATTTTCGGTTCAATGTAGGGGAATAAAAAAGAACATGGTGCATCACTTTCTACGGTGTAAACAGATGAAAAGGTACAATTAAATATATTAGCACATTCTTCATCAGACAAAACGTCATTGAATTCGTTTGTGAGACTTACAGTGCGGATATTGTGAGGGTTAATTACTTCCCAAAGCTTTCTAGGAATATTTTTTAACAGTTTAGGCAGGTCAACATGAAAGAATGAATATTTGGGGCTGCGAATTCCTTCCAAGTAAGTATTCTCAGCTGCGTAGTATTTTTCCCACGCATGCGCATTGGCTTTCAGTTTCGCGGCACGATATGGCCGCTTCTTTTTATTTTCTAACCTTTTCAGTGATCTTGTAAACCATGGCTTTTGAGAGTTGGCGTGGAAAGTAATTTTAGGAATATATTTATTTACAAACTCGTCTATTTTAGTTTTATAGAGGATCCAACAGTCATTAACGCTTCGGTTCTCAAAGTTAGCTTCAAAAAGAGGAAGGAACTCAATTAACTCGTCATTTATAGCATTCTATAGCATTCTTATAACGTCATTTATTACTCGGACGAAGCCCGCAAAAGTTTCGTCTGGACACTTTTATTAAGCAAAGTATTGTGGCCGATATAATGCGGAGCAGTTCTCGAAACAAATATAAACGTGGTGACAGCATTGACTACATGATTCTTGTTTGGTACGCTGTAAAGTACGTCGACACCGTGGGCTGTACCAACTGGGGTATATACCTTTTACTATACAGTTAGCGCGGTGCCAGAACCAATCATGTGATCTACTCCCAGACACATTCGCACAATCATTGATTTTCTTTGACTCTCATTCGCACAGTTCATAGGTTCGCTATAGGTAACGACCATTAGACTAGAAGATCAAGTTAGGCACATACCCCTTTCGATATCACACGGAGAAAATAAAAAAATTATGAGCCAGCACTTAACTACATGCTGCTTAAAGTGCGCATCTCTAAAGTGGTGAACAAGGTGGTGGTTCTTTTGCCAGTAAAGTTTAAAATTTTATCATTTGATAACTTTATAAGTGGTTCATATAGTGTAGGAAGTTACGGTAAGACGAAAGTTAGAAAGAGCCATAGTAAGAAAGGGCCGGCTCCAAAGCGACAAAGTTTTTGCACCATCACTTAGGGCTTTCTTGATTTGAAAAATTCAAACATATTTCAGAAAGCAATGTCCAGCACCAGAAACATTATCACTCGTATGATCAGAATGTGTCATTTTCGGACAAAAAGATGGTAGGCGCTACTGAAAACATTGGTGGAGGATCGACCTTCTTTGATTCAGTGAAAGTTCCCACAAACCCGTTGTAACATGGCGGCCCCTCCCAAAAGAGTCCTGTTTCTGCGTTGGTATATATCTTCAATTCCGAGCGGAGAAGATTGTCCCATCACAATCAGGGCAGCAGTGAAGTCGGATTCCGGCATTACCCTTCAACCACCTTTGATCAGCCATTTCCTTCTGGTGGATGACGAATAGTCGAGCGCGGAAGTATCCGTTTAAAACACAATAAAAACGCATTCAAATAAACAATCAAACGAGTCTAATATAAAAATTATATTGCTTTGCTGTATTGCTATTCGCGTTTTGCAACTGGCCTGACTGGCAATCCGTCTACGTCATTGCCTGAACAAACTTGTGACACTCAGTATGGCAAACAAACTACAGTAATGAAGTGACCTTGGAAGAAGCAAAAATGTAACATGAAGCCGATAAAGTTATTGAGGATTGCAGGTGTAAAACAATGGGGAGGAGTGTGCACGGATATAAACATGAAGGCTTGATATTGATGCAGCAAAGAAACAGACATATAGGTGTGATCTGGTTTCTTGTCACTGAAGGTAGAAATGGTGCACAAGCAGCAGCTACAGCCTTCATCATCTTCTCCTCGACGCACCTTCTTCCTTCTGTTCCCCGCAACAATAGTGATCAAGAGTGGTCGAGCATGAAATGCATCTGGCTACATGGACAGAATTGTTGATCATTTCCACTCTCCATCTTTATGTCAGCCTCTACCATGTGCAATAATGATAGCTCGAAGTTTTACATCAACGTGAAGAGAATTCTCGAAAGCGTAGGAGACCACAGAATTAGGCAGCGTTCAGTTAAGTATCGGCGATATTTCCTTTTCCAGTAAGATTGAAGTATATGTATTCGTTTTCTTTTCCGTGATATCTGGTCTCGAGCCTGTATGGACGACCTCCTAAAGACAAGTGCGGCGTATTTAAGATTACATAGGCTTCCCCGTTATTCTTCCTGCTGCACAGAAGCAAGCTTTATACCACTTCTAGGAGCAGTAAATACATTGATAAGGTTTGCTGTCATAGGCTTTGCTGATTACCGCTAGCTGCCTGAATATGCGCGATTTCCTCAGACTCCCGACTATATACAAGTGAAGAAACGCGTTTCTGTATTGATTGAGAAGTAGCTCAAACAAAATCAATCTTTGAACACCTTACTAAAGAAATGTTAATGAAGCTAGAAGTTTATTCAATTTGTTTACTGTCAATCAAATATGATCTTCTGGCCGCTATGAACACTACGGGAAACCAACCGCAATGGCTCGTGCATTTTGCAGCCCAGGCAAGGTACTTCCGCACAGTTCCTGAATGAATATCTCGGGCCCAAATGCTATGGGGTACAATGCTTACATCTTCAGGCCAAAGTATTCATTTCTCTAAAGCGTCCGTGGCGTGTAGTTTTATTACGTAGTGGCCGAATACGTTACACTAATGCCAATGCACATTAACGCATTGTTCCCATTGCTCACAAGAGTGTGAAGTGACAACATGAAAACCGTTGACGTGTGTTCAAGCATCCAAAGTATCGACTTGATTGGGCGATTAATGCAATGTAGAGCTTGTTCACGCGTGTAGTTAGCTGTCTGACCAAGCATACATTGTCTAGAAGCCTTACCAGCCTACATTTCATTCACCTGCACTATAATACCAACATAGCTGTGTGCATAACTAAAGAAGATACGGAGGTCATTCCACGTGTCATACGCATCAGCATTGAGAAGTACCTGCCCATGTCCGCGGATTGCATTTCTTCTGCATACTTATTTGACGTTTTGTCTTGATTGCCAGAAAGTACCCATGTTGAAGGTCAGTATTTGTAATTAAGCCAGTAACAAAACAATAAACTAGCCGCAGTAATAAATAAAGGCTGATGCTTAATGAAATGCCGGCTGGAATTTTTCTGTTTTGCCCACTCAGTTAAATATTTAATTACTCGGGCGTTCATTTCGTAAAATGCAATGAAGCATAATCGAAGAGACCTGCACGTTCAAATTTCCGGTAAGCTTATCCTAACAGCGGCCCACCTCCAAATACCGATTCTTCTTGTGTGAAAGCGAAAATTGTGCCTGTCTATGCCTTAGGAGACACTTTCAAACTATCTTGAACAACGAAGCTGTACCATCCGCAGTATAAAATAAGGAATGACACAAGGACTGGCAGGTCTAGAATAGGGATGGTCGATTAAATGTTTTAATCGATTAACGATTAATCGTTCGTCGCTTTAGCGTATCATCGATTAATCGATTTCGATGCGGAGTTTTTCGTCGATTAATCGATTAATCGACTTTTTTTCGGGCGCTTTAAAAAGGCTGAAACACAGTTATCTATTCACGTAAGTACCTATTTTAACGCTTGAAAGGTGGAACCAGGATAAGACATACAAGAGTATAAATTTTGATAAAGAGTAATGTTTAATTTTTTAGAGGTCAACTATAATTGCCACTAGTGACTAGTGAAGGAATAAGCAATATACAGAGTGTTCATATTGACACGTGTACTTGTTTATCTTTCCCCGGTGACCGCTTTTCACCGGCTAACAAATGTTAAGGTGGCGGTCCGGCTGCACCAGCCCCCCGTTTCCAGTACTTTTGGAGCAACCGTGGTGGCTCTTCTACTTAGGATATAAAGTTGTCGTATATGCCATAAAAAAGCCTAATTCTTGTAGATTCCAACTATTTATATTATAAAGAAATTGAATAATGTGATTTAGAAATAAATGTTCAAGATCAAGCATGATATACATGGTTTTTGCGAAATGTGTCTCAGTTGTGACCATATTTAGAAGAAACTACCGCATTTACTGCATTGCGGCTTGCTCTGTAGCTTTAGGACATATTTATCTATTTCCTAGACGCAGCAAAATAATGTTGAATTTTTACGTTTTGGATAATTTGCTTTTGAAGATAGCCAAATATCGCAACTTCTGTTGTAAACATCCCGGCCACTACATGCTCTAGAAAGCTAAATTTGGACAATTAGAGTTCAAGGAATTTCCATGTAGGACGCTAAATTTCATTCATGTACTTTTATTAGTTTTACACCGCAGCTTCGTAGCTTTAGTACCTTCCCGCAAAAATGGGCAAAAGTAGGACCAGAATTCTAAATATTGTTTAATTTCGGTCGCATTATTAGGAAAGCCAGGGAAGGTACATAAATGAAATTTTGCATCCCAATTGGAAATTGCTTGATCTCTAATTTCTCCAAAATTTAGCTTCCTTGAGCGTGTAGTTGCCGGGCTGTTTACAACAGAAGTTGCAATATTTTGCAAACTTCAAAAGCAAATTATCCAAAAAGTAAAAAATTTAACATTGTTTTGCTGCGTCTAGGAAATAAATATGTCCTAAAGCTACAGAGCAAGCCGCAATGCAGTAAATGCGGTAATTTCTTCTAAATATGGTCACAACTAAGACACAGTTCGCAAAAACCATGCATCTCATGCTTGTTGTTGAACATTTATTTCTAAATCACACTAATCAATTTCTTAATATTATCTATAGTTAGAATATACAAGAATTAAGCTTTTTATGGTATATACCACAACTTTATATCCTAAGTAGAAGAGCCACCGCGGTTGCTCTAAAGGTACTCAAAACGGGGGGCTGGTGCTGCCGGACCGCCACCTTAAACGTTATCGCTCGGCGCAGGAAGCGCCTGCATGTATCGGAATTTTCTCCAACGTTATCGATGCTTCTATCCGTTGTTAGTTGTCACCGACGCTTATGTAATCTGATTGTATGAGAGACGCCAATTGTCTAGTACCTTCTGGAAGACACGCGGGTACCAGAGATTACTCTGGAACCTTCGATGACTCATGTATAAAAGCCGACGCGCTTCGCGGCTGATCAGATTTCGACGATCGCCGATTGTGTTCGCCGCTATCGTTGTGCTTCGAGTGAAACTTGCTTTTGTGGGCACAGGCTCGCCCAATAAAAAGTCCGTTTCGTCATTCACAGTTTTGCGACTGTTTTCTTCATCGTAACTACTACGTGACAACTACTACGGAATTTTTAAAAATCGCCTGTGGCAGGTAGCATAATTCTTATCGTTGAGCGGTGGACATTAGTAGCACGAGCAATCGAAAGACATATTCAACCAATTAACAAAAATTGACTAATGAACTTCTTGGTTAATTACTTTATGACACATATCGCAATTTACGAATTGTAGCCGCAGTGAGTTTGCAAGACGCATCTACTTGAAATGAATTTCCAGGATGACACCAGTTTCGAGATACTATTTCTCAAAGTGTGGGACGAAATACATGGACGTTACAGTTACTTTTGTGCTTCAATGCATTTTGGTAAAAAATTAAGTAGCACAACAGTGCATTTTTACGGCGAGTATGATGGCGCATGTCTCCAAACTGGTGTCATTCTGGAAGTTCATTGCTAGTGGATATGCCTGACAAGATCACCGGCTACAATTCGTAAATTGTTATATGCGTCGTAAAGTAATTAACTAAGAAGTTAATCAGTGATTTTTTGTTAATTAGTTGAATATGTGTTTCGATTTCTCGCGCGAATTTGCGCCTCATCGAATAACCCAGCTCAATGATAAAATTATGCTACCTGCCACAGGCGATTTCTAAAAATTCCGTAAAACTTAAAGGGACACTAAAGAGAAACCGGAAGTTGAGCTTAAATGGTAGATTATCCTTTCACAATCACAGTCATACCATTCTTACTGCAAACAGATGTTTAATAGGCGAGAAAATAGCGAAAAACTGAAGGATAGGTGCTGACGCCCCTTCGAATTTCCCGCACTACACGTTCTGACGTCGGAGATTACAAATGCAGGCCGGTCGCGATTGGTCGAGAGCGATTTATCGCTTTTAATAAAACGCAAAATGAAATACACCTTAAACGTACATAAACAGCATTTGCCAACTTTTTAAACCGTTTCAAGCGAGGAAGTACAAGTTTAGCTCAAAATTAAATAAATAAGAAAAAATGGC
The DNA here is from genome assembly GCF_013339745.2 of Dermacentor silvarum. Classification (NCBI taxonomy): domain Eukaryota; kingdom Metazoa; phylum Arthropoda; class Arachnida; order Ixodida; family Ixodidae; genus Dermacentor; species Dermacentor silvarum. The sequence goes on from NC_051155.1 coordinate 116,331,918, forward strand.
ATGGCGATACATCCGGTCGTGATAGTTTCGTAGTTTCGTTTTTAGTCAATGCATCGTCGCGCGCGCCTGTTCCGCTCTACGGTGTTTGGTTGCGTGTTGCGTGGCTCAGAAAACGTTGACTTCGCGGGAAACAGCCAGAAAATGCCTCGTGTGTGTAGTGTTGAGGGCTGTATAAATGGCCCAAGGTGCTTGTTCAGGGGGAGCGGCAGTGTTGACTCGATTGTGTCCTTTCATGTGGTGTCGCGCGGTGAGCCCCGGCTCCCCGGCGTTCGCAATGGCTCAGTGCTCTGCCGATGATAAAACGGCAAAAGAGCCAGAGAAACCGATGGTGTGCTCTCTGCATTTCTCGCCCTCGGATTATGTGTATAATCCTGCCCTCGAAAAGTATCTTGGCGTGCCCCAGAAGCAGTCTTTTCTCGAGCAGCTGTTCCCTCAATGCGGCCTTCATCAAACCCCCTTCCTGTGCCCCTGCAGCAGCAAACTGGCGGCTCGGTGAGTGCTGAATGTCATTAAATAAAGCCACGAAATAACCATACCGACTCCGTGCGCAACTTTCTACGCTTGTTCTATCGGGAACATCGTCGCCTGGCGGACCGGACACTTCGCCTTCCGTCGACGAAAACGAAGCTCTCCGCCGGCGCGGCCGGCGGCTCACCGCCATCGCACGCGGAAACACTTACCGCCCGAGCACGGAGGATCATTTCGCGTTCCGTTTCACTGAATATCGCTGAAATGCAGTCCTGCTTCCCTGGCGAGCTCTTCGTTGCAAGGTTCAGCTGCAGCAACAGTATCCATCGCGGCGAACGCAAACGCAGCGACCATGCATGCAGCCATGATGCATCCAGTGCCTCGGCCGTTTACGCAAGCGGTGACGTATCATGGCGCGTTCTGATTCGCCGAGAGCAATGAAATCTGTGACGACACTGCTTCAGCGCCAAATCTGGGGTGAGAGAAATTGAGGAAGAGATATTTGGTCTTTGTTTACGAATTTCTCCGCTAATAACTCATATTTTTGCACCCAACAAAAACTGCATGCATTCCTGAAGGTCCCTCTTTTATTCCAGCTGAACTTCCTGTTTCTCTTTAGTGTCCCTTTAAATATGAACACCCTGTATGTTAAAAATGGCGCTTACTGAGGAGGGTGGGCATGGAGGAAGGAATAATTAGAAGAGAACATCGCAGCACGACTGACATCAAGAAGTAATGGCGCAACACGTGATCGCCACATCAGAGCGCGCGGTAGGTTTAATGCTGCCGGGTGCAGGGCAGCAGCGCAGCTGAACGGGTGCGCACTGATTTGAAACTGCTGCGAACCAAACATTATCGGCCAATACGTTGTCACTCAGGGTCACGTGTTGACCCTACTGCGAAGTAAAAAGCGAAGGAAATCGCTTGTCGGTGAGTTCGCTTGCCAAGACTAGCTGCCTCACGTAATTCTCTCGCCTAGTTTATTTCTTCCTCCACGGGGCGGCCTCTCTCCGGGCCCCAGGCAGCCTGTGTGACGTGCGCGTAAAGCGGGGAAGCGCTTGGCCAGCTTGACATGACTCGGGAAAACAGTCGACAGTCGCTCTCGGTCTTCGCAGCCGCGCGGTCGTTGCTCGTACTCCGCATTCTACAGTACGATTTCAATATTTTCACGCCACTTTAGTCACTGTCTGGAAAACGATTAATCGAACTGCTTTAATCGATTAAACCGATTAAATTAAAGGTACACATCGATGACGATTAATCGTTTTGCGGCGTACTTTTAGTCGATTAATCGATTAATCGTTCATCGATATTACCATCCCTAGTCTAGAATGCCGACAGAAGGTGAAACAGTCAAGATCTACTGATTTAACGGAATTCGGTCACAGGTCACACTGCCGCCAACAGAGTTCTTTGGTTTTTAATCAGTATGACAAAACAGTTTATCACCACTATAGCTTTTACTGCGATAGCAGTTATATGGACACTCCAAGCGCATTTCTTTCATCGGCGTCGTCGTAACCATTGTCGTCGCTATGAGGTTCCGTATAAAGTCCAACGGCGATAAAATCATCGCCACGTACCGTACGCTGTGTGTGCGAGTGAAAGCGTACGAGGGTGAGCCGGCAATCTCGGCTTAATGTAGCCCACGCGAAGGAGGAAGGCAGGCCGGAAGCGCGCGGTCTTTCGCGTGCAAGGCATGGGGGCGAGGCGACGGAGATGGTGAGGGAGGGGGTTGCGTTAGGCTCCGTCGGCTGCTGCTCACAGCGCAGCCACACGGGCGCCATTTCTTGAAAGCGATCTGCGACGTGGGTGAAGTGCGCGCCCACGCGGGCCTCATCTTAAAGGTGATCTGCGATGGGGACAAAGTGCATGCGCCAAGTACCGGGAGTTTTGTACAGACGAGGCAACCTAAACTTTGCCCGCGCGGCACCAGCGCCGAAAGCTCCCCTAGCGGACGGATGGAAGTGTCGAAGGTCGTCGCTCTGCCAGCACGCGCCCGTGTTCCGTACGGCGCGAGCGCTAGTGCGCGTTGCTTTTCGATGACATGCTTATGTGCCTTGCTATTCAATACGTTAATAACGTAAAACCAAACGCCGAAAAGACATCTTCATTATCTTCATCATGACTTGTACACACACTAAGACATGTCAGTAGCCTCCTTTACAATGCGCCGACACGTTATGCGCCTTGACCATCTCATAACTGTTCACAAGTGCGTTTAGTAAATACAGTAGAACATGCTCGGTGAAAAGTGTTGAGAAAACGGGCTTATGTCAGATATCATCAATCTTAGCCTTTGTATATACAGGGCTTGTTCATATGCAGTATTGCATAATGCCAATGGAAAACACTTCATGAGAAACAAGTGTCGCACTTCACTTCAAAAAATTGTCTCACCCTAATATCAGCCTAACGTAAACCATAGCCTCATATCAATAGAAAACACACCGAAAATGCTTGATGCGTGCTCATTCAGAGCATATTTAAAGCTGCGTTGCTATGTTCGCTTACCGCCGGCTGTAGCTACAGGTACAAATACCAGTATCGAACACACATGACAGTGCCTATGATGTGCCTCACTAGAGCCAAACAAAAGAACCGTAAACGCTGTCCTCTACACCCGCTCACAGTACGAGTAGAACAGTATGTGAACTGGTGTGATTGTGAATTTACACGGACCGAGGCTGCCTAAAGCATTTCATAGTTTTTGTAAAGGCCGAAACAATGCTCCAGCATCCAAGGATCCTGACTATCCTTCCTCCCTGCTTATACCGAGCTATAAATAAAAACACTACTGCCGGCAATTACGAAAGTCAAAATAAACGGGCAAGTTCTAACATGCACAATTAAGTGCCAGAAACACGGAAAGAAAAAGGAAGATCACTGACAGATGACACTTCGCTTTCTTGGCATCTGGCTGCAATCAGATATTTTTTGTCACGTTCATTGTGCCTGTGTTTGGAGCCACTTCTTTTTTCCTGTACTGCCTGGCTTTGACACACACTTATTTCAATTACCTGGGGCGAGGAACTGTCCACCCTTGCTCAACCTACCTCTTAAGCAAAAACTTTTGGAGGTACTGGTCTCGCCGTGGCTATGGTTGAGCTCATGCAACTCGTCATCGCTTTGTACGAGAAGCTACTTGGCGTTCATCGTGCCCTTGCTACGACAGATGCACGACTTTTTACAGCGTAAGCTGTTATGGACCCATTCCAAAAGCCGTTTCGGTTGGCGATGGTGTCCACCTCTGCCGATGTCCGTCGCAGCTATCACCAGGAATGGCAGTTCCTCCCGGGACCGAACCCAGGTACTCTGCGTGGGTGTCAGCTACTCTACTATTGCACCACGCCACGTGCTTGCTAGCTCCCGCGGAAACATGCCTTTTACACGCGTCCTAGGGCGCGAGGAGTCACACGGTCAGAGATGCGCGCCGCCTAGCATCTACACGTGCACACTTTGCATTGCACTTGTATATTATTGTACCAGGTGGAACCCCATGTAGCTGTAGCATGCAGCAGGTAGGTTAAATAGGTATTGGTACGAGGTAGATAGAGAAGTTTTGAGGACGAGAAAGATTCAGGAGATGTATACAAAAAGGCTAGAATGACAAACATATCTAGAACACCTCATTAAATCAAGCAGGCTAGGCGACTATTTGTCACCTGCACGTTGCAAAGGGGATGCCAATAAATCAGCATCACATTTGCACCACGTAGTCTCGGCACCTGTTTACACTTCGGTACACATTATGGTGCCTCCTCTCAAGGCACGAAGCGCTGCTGAAGAAGCGAATCGTAGAGCTACGCGCGCAACCGCACAAGCCGCACAAGCCGCAGCTCACCGTTGACGCCGGGCTGACAGTTCATTTCGTATACGTGATAATGCCGCAAAGAGACTTCGCCGCGAAGACCTTCTAGTGCATGGTGCCGAAAATGGAGCTCTTATGGAGCTGCTCCTCCAACTTACGCTGTGACTGTGCTGCTTATGCCGCTCAGTCCTGTGACTTTTTTTCCAATCAGGCATTTCTTCCCAAGAGGCCTGAGCGAGGTTGCGAAGAACCTTTCTCCTGTCATGTCCATCCCGCTTCCTTTTTGAAGGCAGAGAGCTCTCACGCGCAGACTTTCACCGTACAGAACAGAGGATTCTGAGCATGTGCACGGACATCGAAGACCACTCGTGCTCTCAGTGTATGTTCAGCTCACTTATTACTAGCACAGCAGTAGATTTCATGTCACATCAAAGAAACACTTTCACTTCATGCAAACCCTTCAACCAGCTTGAGTAATTGTTGGTGAGCATTGGGAAATACACTGTCAACATCTAGCAAGGAATACGATCTGCGAGGTTTGGTGAATTAACCTCGCAGTTAATAACGAAGCGAATAGCTTATCACTCTTGCATATGAACATAGCGGTTACTTATACATAGGGTTCGTTGGTGTCGGGCAAAATTTTATACTTATTAATTTGTGTACGCAGAACAGTTTTCTGAAATGCATTAGAAACCTAATTTCTCACTGAAGGAACCGCTCTTCGTAAAGATTAAGAATAAATTCAGGTGTTACAAAAACAAAAAAGCCCCTGCCCACTGTGGTGTGCAAGTCGTTATTATTTATGAAAGATATCAGGTAGGAATATTATTTAGGCTTCATTTTGGCCGACAGTGAGCCAAAAAATTAGTAGACCTTCCCTTGTCCAGGAAAGTGGGGTAAGCGAAGCTTGTCGTGTGTTTCTTCGGTGTTCCTCCGAACGAATTGCACTGATGAGTACCCCGCTGTGCTCGAACCACAACCGGTCACATACACTGCAGCTGGCTCCGAAGTTCCGCTTGGGAAACTCGCGTTGAAACCTGGCAGTCGCACCGAGAAAGTTGGCGCAAGCGTTGCCGAGGCATGCACCACCGTTGTCGGGTTTCTGGAGGGCTAGACGACGCTGACGTTTGGCCACAACACCTCGCTCCCTCACCTCATGGTCCACGGCTCTTTGCTGACGTTTCGCCTGGGCTTCGGAAGCCCTAACGCTGGAATCGGCCTGTCGACGACGAGCCCTTTAAATTAAATCTTTCTGTTAAGGAAGACAATTAATGGCTCACACCCCCTTAAGCAATGGCTCATCATACGGGGCCCCGTAAACGAGGCCTCCCCATTACGACGACAGATGAGAATTGATATTCTACGCTGGAATTATTAGCGGCAACGCAGCCAGCTGTGGAAGCAGACGATGACGACGAACGCGGGAGGAGTGGCACGAGCACCTGCCGGCCACCTGTGCAGCTCGGAAAGCAGCTGATTTTTTTTAGCGTTACATCGCCGGCGCAAGCTAGCCTCTACAAGCTTCGCTTGCAAACAGGAATCTGTGTATTTTATGTTCAGCGTCCACCGGCTTTGAGTGAACGAAGCTGCTTGCCCTTTTATTAACCATGTTTGCATGAATACGACAATGGTCCATCGCATGACTTCTGCACATCACATGGCAACACACGTTCAATGAAGAAAAGTAAATTGGCTAGTTGCTATTTAATTTTTTGTCGCAAGGTCGTTGAAGCACGGATCCGAAGGACAGGATGCCTACAGAGACGAGAACAAAGGCTCTGCAGGGACGTATTGCTGGAAATGCACATAATATGCACGTGAAGGCAAGTAAACAAGTTCGTAAGATAAGTGAAAAAAATCACACCACTGGCGAGACATGCCAGAGCACACTACTGTTTCTTTTTTTCTTTTCCAAAGAAAAGCAGAGTAGAAAACAAATTATGCAAGGAATCGTCAGGAAAGCTTCTATTCTATGTCTTCGTTTGTGTTGTTTTTAAATGTGTAAATAAGGCCTGCCAGTGGGATTTTTGTTGTGAAGCCCTTCGGAAAACATCAGAGCATATCTCTTACGTTCCAGTGAGTGATTTAGTTTGTTTATATGATGTGTCTCTATGCAAAATAGACCACTGCTTGTGGTAACCGTTTGTGAATGTTAAGAGGAGAAACTGGAAAGAGGCTGCGAGACAACAAAACTAAAATTTCCCCTGTTTTTTTTTTTTTTTTTGTACACGCCACCTATTTTTTTCACCCCCCCCCCCCGCCCCCACAAATATCTAACATGACACTCATGATCGAAGAACCCTGCACTTTTCTTCCCAGGGAAGAAAAGAAAAAAAAACTACATGATTCCACTTCTTTCTTAATTTAATGATTTTGTTGGCGACATGGGTACTCCCTGAAATTGTGAAAAGTAATTCCCCCCAAAAATTATTGTCAAAGTTGTTCTGGTTCTCTCTCCTGATAAACTAATTTTACATCTCAACATTTTGCTTTGCTTTTGGAGTATAAGCGCACGAATGATTTCTTCTTTTTTAGCATTAAGCTAAAGTTAGTGGCGTAGTAACCAATTGCCTGTCGCCATAATCTTGCGGTTTATTCCAGCCTATAAGGATGGGTCCCAGAAAATAAAACATTACTGTAACTGGCGTGCGAAACGATTTGTTTAAGCAAAGAAACGTTTATTATATCACTTAGGTATATTATGATTAGCAGCGGTCAGGTAGTTGACCCTCTTATAACTCAATATTTTATAGCACTGGTGTAGAAATTAAACCACGTAAGCAAATAAATTGGAGTCGTGACTCGAGATAACTCCGAATAAGACCAAGTGCAATGCCTCTTATTTCATAGAACTCAGGTTTATGCAATATATAATGCTTTACAGAACCACATGGCCTTTCGGAAATATAAAAAAATGATGATAAAAGTTTTTTATATATTAGTATTCAATATCTCAATTATAACGTGCAATAGAGCATCCTCAGCTAATTTGCATCCCAGAATGTCATACTATTGGTTGGAAATGATCTGCTTACACATTAGAAAAATACTTGCGCGTCTCTTATTGCTTGCTCTGGAATTTCTGAACCATACGGTACAGCCGAAATTGGCGGTAGTTGTTGAGAGGACTGCACACTCCTCTTTTGTGGATTACTGCTACCCGGACAATTTTCAATCTCTCTTGAAATACGTGAGTCTAAAGCACGAGGTTACAAATGAGGGTCAAAGTTGCCCATATCTCATCAGCAACAACTTTGATCGTACCGGCCTTTGTGTCGTCTTCACCAGCCGCGGAGATGTTCTGTAATTATGCAATAACACTAGTCTTGTCTTTTGTTGTACTCTACAAAAATAGACTTTTCATAACTGTGACCTGTATGTATCTAGGAGCAGTAGCCTTAGTTGCACAAGAATTCACCAAATTGTGATTCAATATAATAGCAAATGAAACATCTGTATACCTTTTTCCGAATAACGATAACTCGAAGACATCCTTAATGGAGAAGAGCTTGTTATTTCACGTAACATTTTTCACATAGTGGAATTGTGAGCCATAGCTTCAAGTTTACGCGCACAAAAGTTTATCTTGGCTGTCGTTCGACTAGTAATATGTGATTACTCCTCCCTAGTCCTTGCTGCACCTGCAAACGTCTTATTTCGTCACACAACCTGGTATTATGTCACCCTCGACTGCACTTTACCATTTTTTGCTTCCGTTTTGTAACCCTGATAGAGAACGATTATCTGGCGTACTTCTGTCCAACGCTTTACAAAGCCTCGCCAACTCCATTTGTTCTCAATCTGAAGTAGAATATATGCTATGCCCGTTTGGTCCAATTTACACCATTTTCTTTCCTTCTCCCAATGTTGTGACTATCATTACGAATTGCTGGTTTGTCATGCCGTAAAAGCTCACCATACTCAAGCAGCCCGCGGACAGAGATCCAGCGTGTGTGCATTTTGTTCCGCATCTGTGCTATGTGCTTGTTTCGATACATCGGACAAATTCGAGATATCTTTACAAATCATATTTTCCACGTTATAATAACTATATGCGTGTGATAACAAGCCATTAGCCATTATTGTGGTCTCTGCGGCAACTCCTGCTAATGCTCGCATTAGGGGGTGGGTCGTGTTGGCCGCGATTACGGCCGCAAGTCAGTCGACGTGCTAGACTAAAATGTCTTAGCTTTGTTCGCTGCTGTGGACATGCCGACGTAAGTACGGAACGCCATTATATGAGTGGCCTTATGTGTCATGTTGAGAGGCAAATGCTGCATGGAAATTTAATACCATTCGGTTCCTCTATAACTTAAGAAATGAATGTAGCCTATTACCACAGAATTACTGGCAAACATTTTTTGGTTGCTAAGGTCTTTCAAAAATGCCAGATGTTGCGCCATTTGATTTCTGGAAACTGTTTTTTTTTCCAATTACCTTTTGCCACAATCAGACACATTTCTACAAATTTGCTGAAAATTGGCGCTACCTTTGAAGATGTGGCGTAAATTTTTATGCACTAATTTCACAGAGGCGGAGTGGAAAAACCCAATAAACTAGAGAAATACCGTGGAGTTTCGACGCAGTGATGGGCGCACAGCCATAATTTCAGGAGTAGAGATGTACGATGACATTGTTGCGCTTTTAAAGAAGCATTGATCGCGTTGTGAGGGCTGCAGAAATGGTTCGCACCTGCACATTTCCTAAGTAAAAAATATTCAGCGAACCATTTCAGCTGCCCTCGCCACGCGCTCAATGCTTCCTTCAAAGCGCAAGAATGTCATCTGTCATCGTACTTTAGTACTTCTGAAATTATGACTATATAAACTGCACGGTATTTCTCTACTTTATTGGGTTTTCCCACTCCGTCCCTATGCAGATAGTATATGAAAAATTTTCGCCACCTCTTCAAAGGTAACGCAAATTTTCTTTTATTACAGTCTGATACAATATTACACATGAATTCCGCAGAGTATTCTCCTTTTTTATGAAATACCCATCCGTAGTCCCTCGATACGAATAAAGACCATTGTGAACAGGAAATTCGACAGATTCCGAAAATCAAGATATATACAAAACAATCCATAAAATGTCGCTTTTCTGCCAATGGAGAGCATAAGCATGGTTTCTACGCGACCGTCGTTTGGTTATAATAATAAAGTTGAAATCATAAGGTCGCCACCCATCCGCGTTGTTACCAAAGCAAGCAAATGTTCGGCAGATGCTTTTGCGTTCACGTGCATTTGGCGGCAAAAAATTTAGCGGTTCAATGTGGAACCCTCTCGCTAACCAAAGTGCCTTCACTTAGACGCAGGATTGCCCTTTGTTTCCAATATCGGGTCATACGATCTTAAAAATTATCTTGTCGTTGAAAATTATCTCGCTTCCAGACGTAAAACGTGGAATATAGCATTTCCTGAAAGCCGACAACGCAAAGAACGAGTGAGCACCATCTTGAGTAGTCTTTTATTTCTATTCTATAAATGCCGCCCTTGAGCCTCTCAGCTCGGGGAAATTTGGATTACCAGCAGGGTATCTTGGATTTCCTCCTCGTACACATTTATCGGCACATTATTCCGCTCTCTGGCACCCGTCTCCTTTTAACCAATTTCTAAAATGAAATTACTGGCTTTATGGCGCGCAGGCTTTTGATTCTGAAACTAGGTTGTCGCAATCAACAAAATGCATTATCACCCAGGTAAGCTTTTCAAAACCGTACCACAAATATATCCCAAGCTCTAATGTTTTTAATATCACTCATAAAGATTAGGATGCAAAAAGGGGGCTGCTTGGCTGGTTGGTGAAACATTGTTTAAACAACAACAATACTTTTTTGTGCCCAATTCGTAGGAAGAAAAGAAGAAAGCGACAGGACAGAGCGCACACTAACCAACCTTCCTTCCTACGAATTGCGCACAAAAAAAATGTCTTCTCCTAGTTTAAACGAGATTAAAATGCCAATGAGTCGTGTTGCCTAATGTGTTCTTGTTATTTATTTTATAATATTTTATTTGTTTTCTTGTAGGTTCATGTAACCTTGCACTGCCCATTTCCTAGAAAAGAAGCGCTTATACAATCAATGAATGCTAAAGTTGGCTGCTTCATCGCCGATAAAAAACTACCTCTTTAAAGCACGTCAGTACTGCACAGAAGCTTTCCCGACTCCGTCTCTTTTCCTCTGGCTCCTTCAAAACTAATGTTACTTGTTCAATCACAGCACTGTACTGAAGAAAATACCATTATCAGCCGCGTCGCTGACAGCCAGCAAGTTTACTGAGACGCGATGCGCAAAAAATCTCTGCTTTTAACTGAGGCCTGTTTAATGTCAACCTTCAAGCGCCTCCGCCAAATGGCCTCGCTGCGGAACTCTCCTATCCCAAAAGCCTGTCTAGCATCACGTTCCCTACTCGAAAAGGCAGGGCGTCCTTCATGAGATTCGCGGATTCCTATGGGCTTTAGTGACTCCCTCCCAATGCAAGGACTCTGCGAGAGAAATCGAAACGGCGCACAGACCGAGCAATGCGTTCACCCCTCCGCCATGAAGAAATCCCTGTTTTACGATGCCACCACGACAGAACGCCACTTCAGCGTACTGCTCGAGTCCTCGCCGTCACGCAGCCATTCGTGTATATGACGTGAAGGCAAAGAAGACAGTGAGAAGTCGGCGCGATTCCGGAATCGCGGATGTGGTGAATATACCCATGCTAGCTATCTGTTGTTTCCGCAAGACTGGCCAAACACTCCGGGGGAGTAGGGTGGTGCGCTTTGTAGATTTCGTCGTGCGTTCCGCGCGGCGATGTGCCTCAAGTTGGGTCCCTAGAGAAAGAAACTACCAGGAAAGCCACAGGCTTTGGGCCATGATATCATTCTTAAGTCAGCTATGCTATGCCGGGGGGGGGGGGGGGCACACGGATGACACGTAAAAAAAGTTGTGAGGGATGGTGGTAGGAAAAGAGCTGAAGGTCATGTGTGTAAAACAGCGGCTTAGTAAATCCGCCATGCTGACTATGGTCGTCTTAGTTGTGGCAGGCCAAATCTAACTGCTTGTTTTTTGTGCAGCATGAAATTTAAGCTTGAGACCTTAACAGCGCCACGTAAAATGTTCCCAATAATCAGTGGCATCACCTTTCACTTAATTTGACATCTACAAGAACACTCCCGTATGATCATGATAAATAATGGTCAGTCACCGAATGACATGCAGTGAGTGACCTTGCACTAATCACGGAATGCGATGTACACTTGCATGCTACCTAGTATTCTTACTTGCGCACTATACCTCCGCTCATGCGCAATACTTAATGATGATCTGCAAAGTATCAGCAAAACAAGATTTCAGACATCGATATTTTGTTAGTGTATAAAAGCGTCTTTCGCTTAATTATGGGGCCAACATTTCAGCAGAGTTGTTCCTGTGGTTGAACTATTAAAGAAATTGCCTTCGTAATTTGACAGTTATCAGACCTCGAAACAGTGACGATAAATTCTGGCTGTCAAAAAAAAATTCATGTTTTTAACAATAACAAAACACCATACGTGTTTTGGTGGTTCTCATACGAGGTAATGTGTTCCAGTTGTCCAGGAAGGCAAAACGCACACGCCGCCACACAGGTTATTTCTCAATGAGAGGAACGAACGCGTCCGACTTATGCTGTGCAAGACAACGGTAAGGGCTGGTGAAGTGTGCATTGTTTCCATTTGAACACTGCAGAAGCTAATTTGCGCTGGAAATCGTGCTATATTTCGTAGGACTGTCAGGTTCTATGAGTCTGGTACTTCTACTATTAAGGAACAATGTCACAACATCTTCGGACATTTTGGAAAGTTGCCTTACTCAACAGCAGATCCCTCCATAGTAAGCCAGCGAGGATTGCTTATGTTGGGCCATGAATACATCAACTCCCCTTCACGTGGACACTTCAAAGGCTGCGCTTCCAGGGCGACCGCACATGACGGTACTACCGCGATGAGATGAAAACTGCAGAATTTAAAATGGATGGTCCATTGGATCTAAATGAGAAAATCCTCTAAACCGCCCCCACGTCGCACACACTTCATAGTGTTTGGCACAACTAGGATTTGCACCCCCTCAGTCATCTCAACTTAGTATAAAAAGCTTCCCGTAACATAGCATCAATAAAATAATCACAATCAGAGTGCAATTCAAGGGTAATAACCATAAAGATTGCCGCATAGTTCGCCGTAGCTATTGTTATCAGCATAGTAAATTTGGTACTTAGGAGCCCTTAGTAAGCGGTTCTGCACCAGCCTTTGAAGAAAAGTGCGCATTTAAGATCTGCTTATCTGCTGTTTTCAAGCTACCTAATCAATATTCTACTCTGGCTTAAAACCACCAGCACTCTTAGTGGTACGACCTTTTCTGTAGCTACTCTTAACGAACCTAACCAACGCTGTCCTATGGCAGTCCAGTGAGCTCAAGGACGAAAGAAACGTTCTTATCTGCAAGTGAAAATGATTCTTAAATGGTTGTTCTTGTTGCTTGCTTCGTGTGATATATCTTGAGTTAGCGCCACTGGGGAACACGCCACCCAGGATGTAATCCGGACTCACTCGATAACACTTCGTCCTTGTAATAGCGTGCAATACACTGCCAAGCCAAGGTAGCGCCAAAGCACGAGGGCATGCTCCAGTGCGAAAGATAGTGCCTTAGTTTTTCACCGCCTTGTGTGTTCGACCTTTGCCCAGGTTAACTAATATTGTCGTATGTAATTATCTCAAACAGATTTCCACCGAAGGCGTCCATTGAACAATAAATATTTCCAAACTCGTTGGATTTGCCATTGTTTTATCCCTACCTTCTACCTAGACGAAAAGCAGAGCGTGTAGTTCGATACCAGTGCACGTAACTGCAAGGATTCTAACGCCGTGACAAACCCCAGCTCAGTGTAGTCGCATCACCAAGCCCACGTGCTCCTCCACCATGGCTTTCAGCCTCTTAACGTGAAGATAAACGTCGGAGCGGAGGTGTCTGTAGCACTTGCTAGTGTTGCATTATAGAAGGCGTGCAGGCGAGTAACGAATCCACCAATGGGTGGTGTTTAACGCGAAGCTGCTGCCGTTTCCATGGTCGGCGGCTCACGGGTAAGTGTGCGGATTTTATCCGATCGCATGTGTTCTGAAGAGACGATGTCCTTTTAAGACCATTTGTTTGCTTTACCTATATTTAGTCGATGTATTTGGGCGACCAAGCCGACGACTGTCCGTACTAAGCAGTAAACGATGATCGGGGCACGCGCGCTGAGAGCAGTGGACAAAAAAAAAAGTACTGGACATGTTATTACGGTGTTTTATACACTGCGTGTACATTGCCTTTAAAATAATCAACTTTAACAATCTTTTGTAAGCGCATCGCGAACCATTTAGGAGGAGCATATCCAGCTGTTAATAGTTATGAGGAGATAGGCCTTAAGTCGTGCTTAATCTGAACAATACAGAAGTGTATTACAGTCGAGCGGTCACTGTTATTTCTTTCCTTTTTACGGTTCTCATTCTCTCTACGTATTCTGGAATGGTGACTGAAGAACTTGACTACCTTGTCTTTCTCTAAAAATGAGTTTTCCGTTTCAGCTCGGTGTTAATGAAAGGTTACTGCGGAACATTCGAATGTAGCTTAAACGCCATCAAAAGGACATTGAAGTAAAAACGATGACCAGCACTAATGCCTATACGTCCCGTCCTTTTCCTCGGTTCCTAAAGGAACCGAGGAAAATGACGGGACGGCCTGCACCGCCAGCTTTATGACAGGATCCTTGCAATTTTAGTTTTAACGTAGTTTCGGACCACAGCATTCGGTCAGCTTTGCAACCCTAACAACGGAGACATTAAAACAAAGGGTTTGTAGAAGGACCGATAAAAACTCGAGATAAACTTTAAGGCACAAGTGGAGAGCGGATCCAAGATTATTTATATATTTATTTTCATATTCTCCAGGCCCGAGTGTATTACAGAGAGGAGTATTCTAACAATAAATTGTTAATCACAACTTTGAAAGCGGCAAGGTTTTCGGTCGCAGCGACGGAAGCATGAAGGTCGTTCCTCTCACTGCTTGTTTGCGGCAGAAAAGAGGCATGGGAAGTGTTAGTGTGGCGTAACGGACTTTTAACCTTGATTTTATGATCGATTCGAGAGGACACGTAACGTGGGGGGATGAAGCGATCGTTTAATTGTTTGGTTAGCGTAACACATTTTCTGAAAGAGGTTTAAGCGAAAGCACGTGCGGCGTCACTTAAGTCTGTGTAGTCCTAAATTAGCTTTCACTGAAGAAACGCTGGCGTAGCGAGAGTAATTAGAGAGCACATATCGGGAAGCGCGGTTCTGAACGGATTCAAGGGCAGTGAATAATGCGGATCTAGATGAATCCCAAATAGAGCAAGCATATTCCAATTTTGATTTAACTAGAGCTGTGCACAATTTAATCTTCAAATCGGAAGAAACAGATGAAAATTTTTGGCGCAGAAATTCAAGCATGCAATTAGCGTTCTTAATTACGTATTCAACATGCATATTCTATTAAAGGCTGGGAGTTACATACACGCAAAGATAGCTGTAACTAGTAACGGGGGCTAAAGCAGAGTTATTAAGGGTATAAGCAAAGTTGTCATTAACTTTATTGTGTTGCATTGCTCTCGTGACCTTACATTTAGCAGGTTTTAGTTTCGTAAGCCACTTGTCGCACCAGTTAGAAATAGCATCAATGTCAGATTGCAAGATAGAAACGTCCTGTGGGTTATTAATTACACGAGAGAGAACGCAATCATTAGCAAAGAGCTATAATGCTAGAGATAATAACAACAGGCAAATCATTAATGTCATTAGAGGTTGTGGGGAGAAATACAGCATTATTCTTAGAAAGACTTTTCCTTTTGTCTTGGGTGAGGACATCTGACGGTACTAATGAGAGTTCGGAAGCTCTCATAAGATATACAGGATATGAGATGTACTGTGTCATTTTTTCATATTATGTTTACCATGCGTAGCATGAGATTATTAATTATTGCTTGTGATTAGGCTATTGCTTGCGATAATGTTCCGCGATTATATTGTACTCTTACATATATCTTTTATAATTTTCCATTTCCCTGCTTATCAGAAATGTACTCTGCATTTGAAAAGGAATCCACTAGCCATTGGTCCCGCTACTTTCATGTTACGTGAAGTATTGTGCTGTCATAGATTGTATTTTTTTCGCTGGGCGTTATTGTCGAGCAATCAAAACTTGACCCTCCCGTGTTTCCCCTACCTGATGGACAATTTGAAGCAATGAAATGTTTTGATCTTGTTTACCTATAATTTCACTAAAAGAGGGAGATGGAACATGTTGAAGTGACTATGGGCACTACACTGCGCGTGAAAGCCGGTAATGTTTAATTTCCCAAACTGACGCGCTGAGCAAATAATCCACGATACTTAGTCTTAATGAGAAATTGGATCATTGGCAAAAAAAATGCAGTAGCTGCTCGCATACAGGAATTCTCCCGAGCTCATTGACAAAGCCCTATGGCCACTCTAACTGCACACCCTCACGCAGAGGCTCACGCGTACTAAGAGGAAAGCATGAAACACACCCAAACGGTTTAGATCCACGATAGGGATGAGTGAAGTGCCGTCAGGCTACGAAGGGAGTCTTGAGAATCCTGCGCATCGCGCCTTTCTTATTTCTGGAACTGTTGACCAAAGGCTTAATTTTTTACATCACAGAGCGGAATGACAAGTGGTTCCAGAGGTATAGGTGTGCGTTAAGACGCGGCAGGCGGTAGACGTAATTTGGTGGCTTCCATAGCGACGTATATAAAATCCTGTGAGTTTCTTGGGGTCGTTAAATCGGTCTTATTCAAATGAAGAGAACTTCCTGGCCGGTAATGTTTGCCAGCGTTACAAGGGGCAGCGGACATTCGGTTGGCTATTGTAGGTCGTTTAACGCTAATGATCGCTCTAGTAGCTTTCCGTCGCGTTTACCAAATCTTACCAAACAGCAAGCTCGGAAAACAGTCACAGTTTCACCCGAAAGGCGAAGCAATTTGCGATAGGAAATTCACTAGTAGAGAGCTATATGGAGTAAGGATAGTAGTTTTATCGGCTACATAAACTTGGACACATTCGCTTACTTACTGTATTAACAAGTATGGTGTGAGCGAGCACTAGCAAACATGAACAGATCACACTCGATGACCGCAGACAACCACTGTCAAAACACTGGCGTGAGCATGGGCGGATGCAGCAGTGACCGAAGTTTCGTGTCGTCTGTCGCTTCAACGGAAACTGAGTGGCGAAAGCACAGCGCATACAAATATAAGAGCCGTGTGGAGATCGCTCTCAAGATACGGTGCGCGCGACAGCCCGGAGCCGCGCAAAGTACAAGTACGCAGTTGCTGGCAGACTAGAAGCTGCGCCTCCCCATCTCCCGCGCTGCCTTCCCGCTTTCCTCCATTCGCGCAGGAGATTGAGTCGCCAGTTCCCCTTGCGCCCGGTGTCAAGGTGCGCATTTGGTTATGCAGCTAAACGTCGCCTTCCCCTCCCTCCCTCGCGTCGCCTCACGGCCTTTCGCACGACCGGAGACGTCGTGCTTGCACTCCGCCGTGCGTACGGTCTGCCTCTCGCGCGCTTTCACTCGCACAAACACATACTGCGCGCGGCGACTGATTTTATTGCCGTTTGACTTTATACGGAACCTCACGGCGACGGCGACGGCAACAGCAGAAACGTGATTGTTGGAACACCTGCGCACTTGCAGGTAGGAATACGGTCGATGACAGAAAAGTCCTTCGAATAGCGAGTATGTAAAGGCAGTTTTTCTGTAACGTTACTGTAGATAACACTGACGGACGCAGAGTACCTAATAATACAGAATACCTCAGGATGCTGAGGTGGCACAGAATGTGGCCGACCAAATTGAGGAAGTAATTAAACGAGTGATGCAATACCAGAGCACGCAACGGGTTTACGCTGTCCATAGGTGACGGAATATCTGATTGACGGCTCCAGGCATATAGCCAGGTAGCTCATCTCTTACCCTTGTACTGCAAATTTGCCATTTTTTATGAGTAGGAACTTCGAGCACAGTATCCATTTCCTCATTTATATTCTCCATAATCTCTCAGTTGGATTGGCTCCTTTCGAAAAGCAATAAGCCTTTTTCGCCGTCATTCCTTGCTAGGTATGTTTGGTGGAAACTGTGGAGGCAGCTACAGTGAAGTTTCTGGTGTTATAAATTGTGCTTTATCAGTCCTTTAGAAGGAGACAACCTCGGAAAGTCGTATGCTGAACGGTCTCCATCTGTACAGCATTACTAGGTGAAGTGTCGACCTTTATTCAAACAGTTACTGTGCACGTGCATGAAACATCCTCGTCGGTTACCATTATCAAGCAACCAGTACTAAGACGCCTTAACGAGTGTCTTGGATGGAGAAAACCTGTTGAACGGAAACTTAGCCGAATGCGTTATCTCTCAACATGTTGATTTATCTTTTGTTCTCATCGAAGGATGGGTCTTCTACGTCTGGTAGCAATTACGTAATTTAGTGATTTTCAGCTGTCGTGGCATCTAGGTGACGCATGAAGGCTTCCCCTATTATGCGTCAGCCCTTTCGCCGCTACTGTTCACTGTTCGCCTATGTTATTGATACTATGGACGGGCTTGGACAAGAAATCGATTAGCACGGTTAGGCAGGAGTCGCTATACCATGAGCAACTAAGTCAAACAGACAACAGCAATAGTGGCGTGGACCTACTTCAATTTCATAGGCAAGAACTCGTACACGACTCCCGCCTCCCACACGGCTGTCACTGCCCAGCTGCGACTCCGGTTTTCAGTCGATTTATTGATGTAGCTCTGCCCATGTAACCATCACTCAACGTCAGAATTCGGAAAAGAGCAGCATAAAAAGTGAGACAAAGGAATAAGGCCTCTTTCATCAGACGAATAACTACTTTTTCATACGCGACTTTAACCTGGACGCGATGTGATTCGGATCTCTCTGAACTTCGACTGAGTGTCCTTTATATGACACTTAGATCGTAACCATAGGATAAACAGAATTGCATTGCTTCTGTGCAAGACTTTCCCCAACTGTGTTCTTGCTCCAGACAGTACACACCGTTGCGGCCTTTCTCGCTCATGTTAAAACTCCAAGCATATTGTAATGTCTTGCTTAATTATTTTGTTTAAATACAACTTAATTAACGTTACTTAAAATTACTCGTTATAAAACTCTACTACTGCCCAAACTCGAGTACGCCGTGTCAATTTGACATCCAGGTTAAATAAACTAACGCAGTCATTGAAAATGGTTCAGAATAACTTTACTCGGCGCATTCTTTCTAATTATAACACAACCGCGAGTATCAGTGCCATGAAATCTAGCCATTACTTACTATCCTTGTCGTCACGTCGCAAAATGCTCGGTCTGTGCCTTTTTCACAAGTTATTTCATCAGCCGCTGTTACGCAACAAACTTAGCGTCCCGCCTCCATGCGTATCACCGAGACTATATCATATTCATAAGGTAGGCATTCCATTTTGTACATCGAAGACTTTCTTGCAGTCATGTGTATCGTACACTTCCATAGAGTGGAATCGCTTTCCTGCCTCGATGGTCACCATCCCAGATCACCAATTATCCAAGAATTTCATAGGTAATACTGTATAACGAGGAACATTTTCCCTCTCATTGTTAAACCTGTATCCACGAACGTCATAGCAACTTTGTATATGTAGGTGCCATTTGTTCTTGCATATAATTTTTTTGCCTTAATAAATCCAGTTTCTTGAATTTACCTGTTTTGCTTGTGAACCACTCCCTCCTCTAATACCGTAATGACCCTGAGGGTAGGCTGAATCAATAAGTTATTCCTATGGTAAAGTGTAGGTTCACTATTTTACAAGTTACACTACAAAAGGGAATGTAAGGCTTATGAATGACGCACAAGGGAAGTTTCTAGTGCTCTAGCAATTGATTAAATCATACCAAATCTACGTAAAGTACAAAAGTCGTTGCAGGCCTTGCAGGCGTTTTACGAATGACTTTTTCTGCATTTGTGCATAGTAACGTCGGCAACCCGAGGCGCTGACTGTTGCGTAGCTGCGCTTTCCATGCTTTGCATTCGTCTAACATGCTGCCTGCTGGTTGAGGTAATTTTTGAATGAAAGTTGAAATTCTTGCACGTGTTATTGTTCTTCAAAAACTTCGCTCTACGCGGTACCTTCGTATTAATTGAAGTTAGCGCTACAACGCCTATTTCACGACCTTCGTCGCGGCAATAAGCTTGAGCGGTCTCTGAGCGGCGTTTAAACACATCTTTAACAATGTTTTTGAGGTGAAGTTTCAGTCCTGTCCGTATTCTGAGAGAATCGTGAGGAGATGAAAAGAGCGGTTGTGCTTTTAGTTATTACTGTAATTTGAATAATTATTGTTTGCTAGTAATAAAGTACTCGCAATCTATAATGTTTGCTAATACTAGGCTTCATATCGCGGCTGACTTGTGAGGTCCTTAACATTACATGAAAGTTTCTTTGCCAATACAGGCCCTCTCCCGGTACTTGAAAATTGGTGCGCTACAGGCGCACCAATTTTCAGAGTTTGTAAGGAATGGCGTTGCTCAGCCTTATCCCCTACAGTTAGCAACGGTTCTAGAAAACGTCATTTACTTATTATCCTAGCTTTCTGACTACAAACCAAGGACTAAAGTCCCCATTATCATACTCGAACCCTACAAGCTCCACATTATGCCCGAACGTCGCACAGAACGTACAAGGAATACATCAATTACGCATATTTAATTGCCGCATGATTTGGCTAAAAATACTGGAAATGATTGATAATTATTTATTTAATGTATTTCGATGTAGGCGAAATGCAAAAACGCCCGTGTGCTTGCGTTGTAGTGTACGTTAAGGAACCCCAGGCGGTCAAAATTATTGCGGAGTCCTCCATTACGATGTACCTCGTAATCCTAACTGGTTTTGGCATGTAAAACCCCCAGAAAGAAGAAGATTTAATTCTTTTTTTTAAGTGGGGGGGGACTTGATTCTTCCAGTGTACAAGCTAGTCAATTTCGCCTGTCGTTAAAAATTTCAGTGGTATGCCTTGAAGTTCAGTTACGTGGAATGATGAGAAAACACAAGAAAAAACGACGCTCGCGGCAAATGACACTGCTTAGTCTGACTACACTTAGCACTACAGCGAGTGTCGTGTTTTCTTGCGTACTCTATGCTTTGTCCTGGTAAGTGCGCTGCTTCACCCATACGGTGTGATGAACAAGCGTTGTATGAAAACAATTAGGGTGAACTATTTCAAATACCCCTTTCGTGGCAATATGCCAAGAAAGAAATAAAATGAGGTAGCTAGAAACTAAGCCGAGGTTCCAAGGTTGAATTGCCGTGAATGAAATGATGAAATCTGTCACAAGACAGTTCCCCGCATGTCGCGACGTTGTCAGACGGCGCCTTTTTACCCTGTACTACTTTTATTACCATACCATTATTATTAAAATATCAGAGTTACAATTGTGAGCTGAGTTGCAATGGGAAATAAATGAAACTGTACTCTTCAATACCATCGGTGAAATAGTAATTGTATTAATTTTTTCTTGCAACACGATTGTCTCAAGTTTTTTTAGACATATATGAAGTGTCTAAGTAGAATAATAAACATACAGTCAGCAAGACCAGTGTTAAACAAGTTTCTTTGAAAACTCTTATGTAGAAATTCTTGCAGACATGTAGATTATTCCAGATTTTATTAGTAAGTGTTAAGTCAAGACATTTGAAGCAATCTAAGTAAGTTCCAATGAAACAAATATTCAAAGTATATTGAATATTATATTCATATTATATCGCGTAGAACACATCCACCTTGTGTTCTACGTGCTCACGAGCTTACACATGTCACAGGTACATCGATGGAAATAGAATTATGTACCATCTTGCGCAACATTATAAACATTTCACACGTGCGTCTACGTGCCAACGGCTCTAGGCAGGCCTGTATGTAGTGAAACAGAAAATTGCGATAATATCGGTTAAAAATAAATCCGACAGCTTTCTTCTGCACAGCTTCCCTGTTTGATGCGTAATATGCGCCGTGAGGTGACCAGAAAACAGGTATACATATTTATGAGCGTCTCTCACTAAGCTCCAATTTTGCCTTCATTGGTTGCTGGTTTTAGTGTTCTTTTCGAATAGCCAATACCTTTAGTGCCATGCAACATATTAAATCGAGATGTTACCAACTTAGGTTGAAAATGAAAATGGTATTCCTTGATACTTAACTCGTTGACAAGAGTCAATCTGCAGCCATGTGTAGTGTAGGTGGATAGGTGGATTTCCCAGGTTGTTTTTTTCGTGAACGTCGTAGATACAGCTTTTTGGAAGTCAATTTCAATTTCGCAGGATTTACTTCGGTTGCAGAAGGAATGGAACACCTCATTCAACATCACCTGGTGGTTGGCACTAGTAATATTACAGAGCAAGACACAGTCATCTCCATGCAAACGGAGCTAACACAAAAGTACTAGAGACAACGTCCACGACATCAATAACGTAAATAACAAATAAACGTGGCCTTGAAAAGGACCCTTGCTGCACACCCGCTGAAACATTGATTGAAGATGAGGGCTATTGAATAAATGAAACAAAGTGGCACCTCAGAAGTATAGGGTCTTATTCACCAAATAAATGTTTTCCGTGCGTTAATCTGAAAATAATGTCAAGTTTTATAGGTAGCTTAATATGACATACCTTTTTGAATACATTGTGGTAGTAAACAAAAATGGCATTAATTGGCTTACAAATAATAACTATAGTAGCCACGTCGTTAGTGAATTCTATTAGTTTGGTAAAAGCGGAGAAACGTGATTTAAAACAAAGCAGGTGGTGCGAACAACTTTTGTTATCATTAGGATATTGTATGATACGCTTATAAATATGCGTCCTGATAGTTTACAACATGTAGACAATAACGAAACTGGTCTATAAGTGAAAATACTTTGCATATTGCCTGATATGTATAGTGCCACAATCAAATAAATTTCGCACACATGAGGGACAGTTTGAGAATCAATAGATAGACACCACGCGCAGTATTTTGAGTATCTTTTTGGAAGATGTCTGGAACGATATCTGGCCTGAACGTGTTCTAGTATCAATAGTTACCAATAGGTTGTGAACTGCAGTGAACTTTATTTGAAGTTTCAGAAAATATACTGAATTACTCTCACAGTAAAATGTAGGGCAGATGCCATTTTCTTCAAAAATTTCAGGTTTGATGTAAGTATTGAACCCTTTGGACTGGGAAGGCATTAGGCCAATACTGTTCATTAACAAAATAGTAAGCTTCGAGTTGAACACAGGAGGTACGATTGTGTTTCAGAATTTGGACGGGTTTCCTTTTCGGACTGGTATCAGAGTGTTGGTATACAAGTAATCTATAGCATTCTGCCTTTTACTCTTAAGGATGTTGCTAAGTGATGCTAGGAGCTAGCTTCGTCAGACTTCCTGAGTGCGGGAGCTACGGCGAAGGCGCTTGATCCAGTGAATTACCTGTATAAATTATGTAGTAAACCATGTGTATTTCGAATTTCACTTTACGTATTTCTTGGGTACGAACTCAGACACACTTTAATGACAATATTGTGAAACATTTAAAATAAAGAGTCAAAACTTGAAGCATCACTCGAAAATAAAAACGCTTTAAAATGTGATGCCAGCGACGCGACAAGTCAATTGTCGTGAGAATGCGAAAAGCCACGGTTGGCCGATTGGACTCTAAAGTAACATCTGGGCTTACAATGAATGCCTTCTGGTCGGCGAGTCGTTAAAGACAAATTTTCTACACAGCAACCCGTCACTAAAGAAGACCAAATTCAGAATGGCGGATTCTCGGGTGTACAAGCTAACCACCTGTGTTTAGTCGCATGATACCGGGAGATGCATTAATGCCTCACAAATGGCTTGGTCGCGTCAAGTTAAAAAAAATTTAAAGTTCTAGTTAAAAAAAGTTAAGTTAAAAAATTCATGTTAAAAAAAACGAAATCCCGCTCAAATGTGGACGGGTATATGTGGGCCAAACAGGGCGTTGCGTGACTGAACGCGCGGCGGAGCATACTTTGACAATTCGAAAAAGAGAAGGAGCGCACTTTCCCGCTCATTGCATTGCATGCAAAGGATGTGAGCCTATCTTTTATAGCATTAAGATTTTAGGCAGAGAGAGAGAGAGAGAAAAACATTTATTTAGACCATCGAGTTGATCTTGAGGACGAGTGGGTGGTGTCCTCATTCCAGGACTCCACTGGCCATGGCTGCTCGATGTACTTGCTGGACGAGAGCTTCTTGTCCCGCCAGGGTATCGCCGGTCAGCTGTACCGTCCACCGCTCAAATGACGTGTTAGGCGTCTTTAAATGTTCAAGAAAAAAGTCGATTCTTGCGTAAGTGACACTTCGGTTACCTTGTATCACGCGGTGGGTAAACGACAAGTAGAGAGTGCGCGAGGTTGGTAATGTAGCCGCTACTGTATTCCGGATAGGAGAATTCGAGTCACTGATGATGACATCGCAATCAGGTAGCCCCAATGCGAGTGCAAAGGTGGCCTCTTCCGCGTCGCCCGCCGAGGTGGTCTTGACTGATGCTGAACGAACAGTGTTGCCCTAGTTGTATCCGACTGCTAGAGCTTAAGAATGTTTAGTCGTGTAGGCTGCGGTGTCCACATGGTAGACTCCTTCTGCCTGTCCATAGCTGCGTTGTAGCGCCTTAGCTCGAAGTTTCCGCGTTGGACATTAAATTCGGGGTGCACGTTTCTGGGTAGGGGTTGGATGTGGTATTGGCCGGTTATGTTCGGAGGAAGTTGATGTCGCTTGTTTTGGTTTAATGGTGGAGCGTAGTGAAGTGATCTCAGGATCTCACGCCCAGCTTCAGTGCTGGTGAGTCTGTGGTATTGAGATAATAGATCCGCTTCGGTTAATTCGTGAAGGGTAGTGATTGTGGATTTCGCCATCACCCTTTGTGTGGATGCTCTAATCGGAACACCAAAAGCGACTTTCGGTATCTGGCGGATCAAACAATTTACAGT
The DNA here is from genome assembly GCF_013339745.2 of Dermacentor silvarum. NCBI lineage: Eukaryota > Metazoa > Arthropoda > Arachnida > Ixodida > Ixodidae > Dermacentor > Dermacentor silvarum. Next base: position 116,356,282 of record NC_051155.1, read on the forward strand.
ATCCGCTTCCTTCCTGGAGAGTGAGAGATATGGTAGTGCGAAGGTGATTTTGCTTAGGACAAAAGATGCACACCTACAGTGAAGACTCCAATGTGAGGAAAGATAATTCAGCTCATCTCACATTAAATTTCTTCATTGGAGGTATGCATCTTTGTGTTCCCTCTTCGACGCATGTAATCATCACCATTTCCCCTTGGTGAGGATCGGTTTGTGAAATGCCTTTGCGTTGTGAAACTACGCACAAATTCAGCATGTAATAGAGGACGCCAAGAAAATAGCATGCCTCCTGAAGTATACAGCATGCTCAATTGTCGCCCGCTCTCTTTCACAGACAGCTTCTCTATTCCGCTGCAACAATTCTCCACGTTTCGTACCCGCCTTTATGCAGTGAGATTTCTCATCCTAACCTCCCCAAACATCTTCCCCGCAATCCGACTCTCCACCTTTTGGTTGCAGGCATGCTGTGAGTACTATCAGCCTTTTTAAAGCTTCTGTCTTGTCATTTTTGTGTGCCTTTGTAATTTATATTCACGTTGTATTTTTGCTGTGTCTTGTTTTTGTAGTTTTCGGCTTTGTGCTAACTCCAGTACATTGTCGCGCCAACCTTTATTGTGTTCATTATTACAGATAACCAATTTTCAGCTTGCATTTGACAAGCGGAGTGGCAATTGAGCATCAGGTCTTGAGATGACTAAGATTACGTTTTTTCGAATCTAAACACTGGTCTAACACCTTGGTATTTTCACTTCTGCAACAATGAAAATTGATTATCAAATCACCACAGAAAATAAGTGCACAGAACGTGCGACGCGACAAGTCCTTTTCTCGCAATATATTATGTACGAGTAAAATGCCTCGGTTTTGGCATTCAGGACGTGGCCCATTTTCACTAACTGTCGATGTTCGATTTGTTGCTGACTTCTAAAAAATAACAAAAAAGAAACAGGGAAGACCAGTATTTTCGTGAATCTCTAAACAAGCAGCTAACAAACTAAAACATAGCTCAACCACGAGGTTAACTTAGCTCGTAAAGGGAGATGTCTTACCTAGGCGTCATTTATAATGGACTCGTTGCGAGTGAAACGAAGTTAGTGGAAAGCCGAGGCCGCGCGCACATGAATCACTACGAAAGCTTGCGTTAATGCAGGGGTGTCCCCTTTTCTAACCCCTAACGACTCCATTCTCATTTTCACTTTCTACTTTCATCACGCTCTCACGTCACGTTAGGTACTTTTTCCGATTGAGCCCTCAGGTATAGATGGCAATCAAGCCCGTTAATAGTGGTAAATTATTAAATCGATCCTGTTCATTGTGGTAAATTATTAAATGGATGCTTTGACCTCGAACGCTGCATTTTTCTTTATTCGTGAAAGACACTGGTGCATCCTAATTCTCAGATAGAATCGACTTTTGTGAAAGTAGCACACTTAAAGAAGCTACGATGCGCATGGTAAAAGAACAAGCACCGTCACTGTTTGCCGGAATCCGATTCCCTTTATAGGCTGCCTTAACTAATATACTAAATAACCAACTATTGGTCTAACTCAATTGAGAGTATTTCCAAAGAACACTCATTCTTTTATTGTCGCTGGAAAGACCACGCACGCATTTTACTTTTCTTTGGAGTATATTGTATGCATTCACTGTATTCATACTTCGCTCGAGAGCTGGATGTCAGAGAGAAAGAGCAAACGAGCACCCTTGCGTGGTCAGACAGGTAATGACTTCTTTAATTTAAGGAACTAAACACAGATATCAAATTATGGTCATTACGCAGGGCGTATAAGCGATGTACTTACGGTAGTAAAACTACCTTTATTTTCCTTAAACGCCGGGATTTATGTAAGTGCAGCGTTGTCAACTGCCAGCCGAGGAAGTTAATGTGTAGAGATACGGAGAGCAATAAAGGTGCGGACTAGAACTAAGCTATATGTTGTACGGTATACGGATCGCTATTTTCTTTCTCTGCAATTTCCAGGCTACTCTGTGGGAGACGCCACTCCTTCAATTGCGGTGACGGACGTGGAATCACCTGGAGTTTTGCCGGGTCCTTCCGCGTTAACTTCGGCTGCTGCGAAAAAGCGGTCTAGTCACCCGGATGACACCGACAGCGAGGACACTGCGATCTACTGTGCGAATAGTGATGAGACCTCGGATGTCAATGACTTCCTGCCAGGAACAAAGCACAAACCGAAGAGAAGACTGGTCGAGACATCTCCGTGAAGAAGCAAGATGACTGTGATTACGACACGAACCACACATTTGTATTTGTGCCTGCTTAGTCGCTGCTAGCGACAATTAAAACTGGCCCAACCGCGAAGCTACATCTATGTCTGTCTAGTAGCTTGTTCCGGGTGAGATCAACGATATAATAATCAACTTCTATTAGAACACCTTCACTATAGAGGTCACAAATCACAACATGCTAGACGTCTTGAGCAACGTCAAGGTGCTGAGTAACATCAACGGACGCTGTTATAAAGAAGATGATCATGACTCAAAGGCCGGTAGTGTGTATATTTTTAAACTTTGAAATTTTGAAAGTTTCATTTACATAAATATTCTATACAATCACTAAGTACACACTTTTGGGACGCCAAAAATTTTTTAAATGGTCCCTACCGATTATTGAGGAAAAACCTTTCTATGGAAGCTGCTATTTTATACTGAGAAATCATTTGAAACAAAAGTAGCTGAAATAAGTAGAAAAAGAAAATACAGTAGTACAGAAATAATTCCCACATAAGTTATAAATTTTTCTAACAATTTTCTTTCTGACATCATCAAAAAATATCAGCAGAGGAAAAGAAAAAGTGAGGATATGTGCAAGTATGCGCGGTGCTACGCATTGTGAAAAAGTGAGTGCTTTAATTTTTTATGAAGTGTATGCGATGTTCTTAGAGGGGTTAGGTTACTATGAAGCCTATTGAAAACTGAGGTGCCTGTAAACAGCACTGTTGAGCGACCGTAATTAGTATTTTCCTTAGGTTATAAAAATGGACAGCACGATGCGTTCCCAACAGTGCGAAGTGAGGGGCGAAGCGAGACTATTGTAAACGATTCCATCAACGGTGCTGACTTGCCCATATACTCATGAAGCCGGCGACAGAGGGTGTTGTCATATTGCAAGCCCGTCGTCTAGGAAAATTGTGCTGCGTGAAACTAATTTTTAAAGGAGACAGCCTACCGTCACACTTGCAGATCCGTCGAACACTTTCGACTAGTAGTACGGCTTATTGTGCCAAAGCTGTTTCAGTGCCGGAACTCTCAAATGATAGGGTACGTTAGTGCGGTCTGCACAGATGCAGCCGCATGTTAACGACGATGCTCTGGTCGCACAACTGCAAAGGCTCTTGCGAATATAACCAAAAGTGCGCCAATTGTCAAGGCTCTCACTAGGCATATTCAAAAATTTCCCATACGTGAAAACTGAGACAAAAGTCTTGAGAGCATGGCTAGTCGCATAGGGAGGCTTCCGCTAAGATGCGACGTCAGCGTTCACGTTGCCGGATATGTTCTAGGAAATTCACTGCTTATGCTACGGTTGCACCACGTCCACTGACGGTCCACACACTTCCACAGAAAACAAACAATACAAGCAGCGAGGATCATAAGCAGAAAGACTTTAATGGCATTGCCTCATGTGAGGAGTGGCCGGAGTTGCCAAGGGTACACCAGCCAGCAGAGCGGCAACATGCCGCGATAGCGGAGTCATGCTTCACCTTCAGACAAGAGTCAAGATGACGACAAAGATGTCACCATGATAAGGGCCCTTATGAACACACAGTGGGCATTAAAGACTGTCATACACGTTGCTGCGGTTCGACGTGTGCTTCCAATACTGGATGCCCTTAATCGGGTATTGTCCAGCCTTAAAAACAACCATGATTGCTTCTCTGCACTCGTTCTTAAAGAAGTCAAGGAAGCATCTATATTTCAGTGGAATGCAAGAGGCCTCATATCTCGTGCTTCGAACTTTCATCCCTTTGTTTTATGAACAAATTTCCAATCATCATTATCGTGAGCCGCCAAATTCGCCTATCAGCTTATGAAGCCTTCATGTCTGCCACCTGTAGCGACCGCAGCAATGTCGCCGTTTGCATCAGATGCAATTTCAGTTACGTTTTACGCCCAGTGGCACCTTATGACGGCAGTCGCTACGTATGTTTTACTTTAAAACTCAACAACGTCACTACTAACGCACTTTGGTGCTTACGTTTAATTTAACAACGCAAGGCTAAGTGTAATTTGGGCAGCGGCACCTGGACCATGGATTATTACTGGCGATTTCCACGGGCATCATCGCCTATGGGCAAATTTAAAGATGAATAGCCGAGGAAGACGTGCATTTCCTACGCGTCGGAACCATGAACTCTGCTGCCTAAATGATGGTAGTCCCAAGTCTCTGCGTGGATTGATGTATAGCTGCTGCCTGCACTTAACTTTTGCTTCAAGTTATCTCAGTGCCAGGCATGGTGCTGAAAACGATCCAACCTATGTTAATATCGAAGGAAGATGCAAGTCCCATTGTAAAATTTTGCTGAGGAGTTTATTGGCCACGAAACATCACAGTCATCGTCCATCTTTTATGACTCGAAGGCCGCTCGCCGGTGTCTGCTGTCCCCGTTCAATCATGAACCTAACATGCAGTTAGTCACCAGACATCCGATACGTCCCTATCACGCAATCAACTAAGGACACAATAGCCTCCACCAGTGAATAGCGGGTAACATCGGAATGTCTGGTAACGACAGTGCGGATGACGCTGCCCGATAGGGCCACGGCGGTGTCCGTGGCAATACCATTGCCGAGAACAGATGAAGCCACAATGCTTCATTCGCTCGCACACAAGCTTACACAGACTCTCTGGAACATAAATGAATTGACTAACGCAGGTTGGTAAATGCCACGCCGAGCATGTGGCTCGACCTCGACGTGGCATACACAAACGCACATTCTTTCCACATTGGAATGGCTGACAGCCCTGCTTGCGAGAAATGTGGCAGCCTCGAGACAATCAAGCAACTCCACTGTGACTGTCCGCGTTACAGTGTGGCAAGAAAAGTGTTCGCGACCCCGCTCGAGAAACTGTACGATCAACTCTTGACATAGGAAAAAGTTCTAGGAAAATTGTCTAGGTGGGTTTCGACACTCAAGACCTTCAATGCTCTGCTCACGTTCTTAAGGGCCTGTGAATTGTGCAACCGACTTTTAAAGTTGTAGCGCCCTGCATCGCGGTATTGCGTTAATTTTTCTTTTTTATTTTTTATACGTCATAAAACCTTTTATTCAAGTTATCAGGAACTTCCGGCATTTTGTTCAAAGAAATGCGACTTGACAACAATTCAAAAGGGAATTTCGCTAATCAGCGCTAAAAAATTGCAAGTCTTATAGATAATCATTTCCTACTAAGGAACAATTAGATGGAACGACAAGTATTACGTCAACAAGAAAGCAAAATAAAACATACAGGAAGTATCATGAATCACGGTTATGAAAAGATTGTGCTTTCAAAAATGTGTGTAGGAGGAATCAGGATAGCATAGACATTCCGTAATGCAACTAGCAAGTTGGATGGACGTCGAGAGTCTCATCTTTATTCTTTCCATTGCAGATATCATCACTTCACTTAAATAATCACTGGCGTTTCCTTGATAGCGCCCGCCAAAAACTGGCTATGACGACATGATATCGTGATGGGCTCGCTTTGGCCACGCACGTATTTCGCGGCGCCAAACAGCTATCATAACAATCGTCACTTTCCCGGAATGAAATCTCGCTCCCTCTCCCCCACTGTGGTGCACCGCTGTTGTAAATTGCATTGTCTTGAATTCTTATACATGGTGGAAGCAGTTCACTAGGCTGAATAGTGCGGTAAAGAACAAATATCCAAAAGCTATTTTTATCTGTTTATTGCGTGTGTCGCCGTTTTTTTTTTTTCTCTTGCAGCTCTGTGATCGTAGTGAAAGTTCCGAATCTCCGCCGACGAGTGCTATGCCCTACCTAATGATAGCGTCATCATGCTGAGATTCCTCTTCTGGACTTATGACCCAACGTTCTACTTGACGACCCTTGTATAGATTGCTTTTATGCCTATATGCCAGCGGTAATTTCACTTTGCTTCCCCTACCAAACGAAAGCAAAACGAGCTCTAAAAACTATTTTCATATCGCTCACATTTGACGAGACGCTGTCTGCGTTGCGCAAGCCAGCTGGATTGGAGAAAACAGCCGCATAGGCGATCTGAAGAAAAAGCTGAGTGAACTCTCGCTACATGCGCTGCATGTATTCACAATTTTTCCGCGCTAGTGTGCTTTCTATTACAAAACGACTAATATAAATATTTTTGAATGCTGAATGAGTAACATTGAATGCTGCGTAAATGAAATGAAACAGACGAAAGGCAAGTACGAACAATTCGGTAGCGTGAAACGAAACATGAAACGACACAAATGTGAAGCAGGCGAGGATTAGCATGCTGAAGAGACGTTTGTCTTCTCTTCACCTGTGCAATGAAGGTTCTTTATTTTTACACGCCACTTCTACGGCCAAATTAAATTACTTCGATAGCAATTGAATGCTTCAACCACCTGTGTGCAGGACGACGACAAATGCTAACGATTCGTTGTGCGAAATTATGCGATCCTTGTGCAAACTGCAGTGCTCGCACAGATAATTGATATACCACCAACTCACTTCAGCAGTTCGTGCTACTATAAGCTCATTCGTATTGTCACTTTGTACAGATGGCGAAGAACAACGCAGTGTCAAAACTGTGAGTTGCATATTCAACTCTTTGTTGAGCGATTTCTTGTACAGCAAAACAAGTAGCACTCGAGCACACTGATAGCGACGAGCAAAGTCGGCGTTCGTCGAAAATCTGATCTGCGGGTCAAATGCGTAGGTGTCACGAAGCGGCATATTTTCGAGAGTTCGAGTGGTTTTGACGCCAATTAACGGCCGCCAAAAACGTGGTGGCCTCACTATGCGGCGTATAATTTCGATTAGCGACACGCCGAATTACGGGCGTTAAAAACGACGTGGCCTTACGGGGTGGCATCTCGATTCGAGACGCGACACGCCGAATTATGGGCGTCAAAAACGTCGGGGCCTCACGGAGTGGCATCTCGTTTCGAGACGCGACACGCCGATTACGGACCACGAGGTGTACGTGGGCGTCCGCGTGGTACAGTGCCTGGGCTCGACCTTGGCCCTTGACCTTGGCAGAGAGGGGAATCTACCGTCCCTCGTCCATGGTGAAAGGGGCGCGGCCAAGACTTTTGGGAGGAGCTCTGAATTAATTAGGTGAACTCTGCATACCGGCAGTACCCCTACATAGGGAACTAGGGAAAGGAGAGGCTATTTAAGCGCAGGTTTTGGGCCCTGCTATTGAGTCTAGAAGCTGAGCCTGTAACCTGCGGAGAGAAAGAGTAGATTTTAATGAAGAGAAGGGAGGAGAGGTCGGCCAGGAGAGCGTGTCTCTAGCCTGCTACTCCTCACTGGGGTAAGGGGAAGTGGGAGATACAGAGAGAGGTAGGTGACAGGTGATTATGATATCGTACAATGAGCTACTATTTACACACGTTGTCCAATACGCGTTTGTGCACTTTTCACACACTACACGCAGGAGTAGTGTTGTCCCCACAGAATGTCATCGCACAAACACATTTCGCGCACTGCACACTGCACAGGTCCTAGAGACGACCGTCTAAGCCCGTCTCACGCATAAAGTTCAAAAGTGATCTTATGGTGCGCTGGGCATGATCAACCTGCGGAGAAGCAGTCAAAGAGCTAGTGCCGTCCAGTATCGCCTAGCCGCATCGGAACTCCAAGTAACTTGTTGACGTACGAGACGTCAAACCAGCTTCTGCAACGAAGTTCTCAGTATTTCGCTTCAAGTTAGCTCAACCTGCTTGAGGGAAGTCGTCGGATATAGACTCCCGGGAACCCCAGCACAGCAGTCGCATCCACCTCGACAAGATCGGCCGCCAGCATTCTTCGGGAAAGCTCTGCGCACCGACTTCACGGTTTATGGACTTGATGCTGCTGCCCGGCCATGCGTATGACACCATTTGTTTCTTTTCACTTTGTTTTCATTTGAACTTTGCTTTAGTCAATTACTGATAGATGTATTCTTGTATATTTGATCCGCGCCCTGCTTCATTTGTATATCTACTGCTCATTGCTCGTAGTTATTTGCCTTCATCATTGTGTTATATTAAGTTCAGGTGTGTTAGTCTGTATTGTGTTTTATTTTATTAATTTGGGTATATTTATCAGCCGATAAATATCTTGTTTTTTTTTGTTTACTCCCGACTCTGACTCTTTTAACTGTGTTCGCTTGAGTACGGAACGACCAACCGGCTTGTCTACCCCGTCAATTGACTTCGCGCCGGCGACGAATCGGTGACAGCTGTGACAGTAGGCGTTTATACATGACTCGTCGAAAGTTCCAGACTAATCGCTCGTATACATGCGTGCTTTCCAGAAAGTATTACACAATTCGTGTCGTGCATAGAATCTGATTTGACAACGTTTGGCGAGAACATACACAACAGATAGAAACAACGGTAACATTCGAGAAAGTTCAACTCATGGAGGCTCCTCTTGCGCTGAGTGATAACTTTAAGTAGTTAGCGGATGAAATGCCGTCCCGAGTGCCTGACCTAACCGAACTTCAGTAGTTGCTCACACTGCAAAGAGTATCGCGTCAGTTTAGGGCTTACTCATCAAACAGTTTAATGTGTCCTACTGCGAGAATTCTGGCGTATGCGGACCTATCGTTGGAATTATGACTCGTCAGGTCACAATCGTGGGGTCACGATTTGCATGAAGCCCTTGAAAACGTTTCCATCACGTCTAATTCGAAAACAACAAATTAGTTTTTGGCGGGTAATAAGGTTTAGCTTAATCGGCGGTAACTCACGTGTGCAGCGATACTTTTTGTGCTTTCTTATCAGTTTTTAAATACTACGTCTAATAAGTACAATGTGCAAAAAATCGTCGTCAAGTTATGCGCAGTAAGGTGTGACTACTGAACAAGCTAATGCACAAAGATAAAATAATAGGGGCAGCTTCACACATGTGGTGCGAAGACTGGGCAAACAGCGAAGCTGGCGACCCCACCTAGCTTTATCAGGGTTCGGCCAAGTTTTTGTGAGGTTATGCTTCGAGACTCGGCCACGTATTGCGCAAGGTCACCCCGGAAACATCGACAGCCCAAGGAGCAACGACCTCTCGGTCATTGAAATATCTGGACGCTTCTGGACGCCCAAAAGCTTTTGCTCGGTTTCGCGGGATCGTAACTCCGCATCTTCTGCGAATCGCCGACGTTTCGGCGGTGCGATCCTCGCGACCGGACAGAAATCGTCTCACTCGCTCTCGAGTAGCGGCGCGGCGGCTTTCCCGCCGCGCTTCCTCTTTTTCGGGTGTGACGCACTTCTTCGGCTGCCCTATATTCGCGGCGATGTGCTTGGCGCGAAGACGGCGGGGCCTTTGTGTCGCCGTGGCTGCGACGCGGAGCTGTATATCCCGTGGGTCGGCGCAAGACGTCACGGCTTAGCTCCGCCTCTGCGCAGCCACGGCAACTACTCCGCACGGCGCGGTGTCGTCGTGGTTCGGCAAAGCTAAGGCGAAGCGATGCGGCGCGCGCTATGACGTCACGGTTCACGCAGCTGCGGCGAGGCTCGGCGCGGTCAGCGCAGCTGGGGCGAAGCGTTGCTAGGCGACGCATGGTGACGTCATCGCCAGGTGGAGATTTTGCGGCATACACTCTACGGACCCTCCTCGAGCTCAAACAACTTCGCTAGTTCACAGGGATATGTTCCAATGCGCTTGGACCCTTTCTGCACTACTACCAAGATAGGCCCACATTTCGGCGTTACACCTGGCGGCAAACGCCCAGATTAAACAGCTTCGCTGCTAATAAAAAATTCGCCACAGACACTTAAGGTGGTGGTACCACTCTGGCGGCACGAGCCCTCCGTTTTCAGTACTTTGTGTAGTAAATATGGCGGCTCTTTTACTTAGGATGTAAAGTTGTGGTATATACTATAAAAAGCCTAATTCTTGTAGATTCCAATTATATATAATCTAAGGAAATTGATTATAGTGATTTAGAAATAACTGTTCAAGAACAAGCATGAGATACATGGTTTTTGCGAACTGTGTCTGAGTTGTCACCATATTTAGAAGAAACTACCGCACTTACTGCATTGCGGCTTGCTCTGTAGCTTTAGGACATATTTATCTAGCTACTAGACGTAGAAAATAATTTGGAATTTTTACTTGTTGGATAATTTGCTTTTGAAAATCGCCAAATAACGCAATCTTCTGTTGTAAACAGCGCGGCAACTACATGCTCAAGGAAGCTAAATTTTGGATAAGGTAGATTTCAAGGAATTTCCATTTAGGACGCAAAATTTCATTGATGTACCTTTATTAGTTTTAAAGCGCAGCTTCGTAGCTTTATTACCTTCCCGCAAAAATGGGCAAAAATAAAACCAGAATTCTAAATATTGCTTAATTTCGGCCGCATTATTAGGAAAACTATTAGTTACATGAATGAAATTTTGCGTCCTAAATGTAAATTCTTTGAGTTCTACTTTGTCCAAAATGTAGCTTCCTTGAGCATGTAGTTGCCGGGCTATTTACAACAGAAGATTGCAATATTTGGCAATTTTCAAAAGCAAATTATCCAAAAAGTTGTCGCAGTTTCACCTGAAAGGCGAAGCATCAATTGCGATAGCGAATTTGTAGAGAGCTATACGGAGTAATGATAGTAGCTTTATCAGCTGTATAAACTTGGACATGCAGCAGCACCGGCAACACGCAGAACTGTTGTCAACGCCGTCGACGTTTTGCCCGCGTTCGCTCAAAATGCGAGTGGCGTTGGTGACTGTTGCCGGAGCCTCTGATAGGCACTTGGTGCCGCAGCTAAACGTCGCCTCCCTTCCCTCCCCCCCCCTCCCCTCCCCCCACGGCCTCTCGCGCGTCGGAAGAAGGCGCGTTTGCTCTACATATATGGTGATTGTAAAGGAGGAAAGAGACGCCTACTTCTGCAGCCCTTAAGCGAGCACGGCGCAGAACGCGCGTTTGTTCTCCGCCGTGCGTTCACTCCCCGTGAAAGCGCGCTCCCCTCGCGCCCTTTCACTCGCACATACAGCGTTCGGCGCGCGGCGACGCCTGAGCCGTGCTCCCTCAAGGGCTGCAGAAGATAGCGCCAACCTTTCCCTTTCCCTCAAGAACCACTTATCGGCGACGATTTCATCTCCATTGACGTCATACGGAACCTCACGGCGACGGCGACGCCGACGGCAGAAATCTGCTTTTGAGTGTCCATATAATTGCTATCGCAATAAAAGTAAAAATTCAAATTGATTTTGCTACGTCGAGGAACTAGATAAATGTGTCCTGAAGCTACAAAGCAAGCCGCAATGCACTAAGTGCGGTAGTTTCCTCTAAATATGGTCACAACTGAGACACAATTCGCGAAAACCATGTATCTCATGCTTGTTCTTGAACATTTATTTCTAAATCACATTTATCAATTTCTTTATATTATATATAGTTGGAATCTACAAGAATTAAGCTTTTTATGGTTTATACGACAATTTTATATTCTAAGTAGAAGAGCCGCCACGGTTGCTCCAAAAGTACTGAAAACGGGGGGCTCGTGCCGCCGGAGTGGGACCGCCACCTTAAGGCGGCTTTCGTGTGGGAATGCGAAAGCATTATAGTCGCTCTGGTGAGATCTTTTCGATTGATGTCTTATTAAAGTTATTTCTGTGATTCGGTGCCACTCAGGTAGACAGTTCAGAGTCCATCGCAGTAGAACTAGCACCGATGAAATCCGAAGAGCGAGTGACGCGTGGGAGGGAGCGCGCTCACTTCATTCACTCATGGCGGTGCGCCACCTCCTCCCCATTGGCAGCACCATCACGAGCCCAATGACGCACGCACTAGGCACACCTTTAGTCAGCCAGAACCGTCGAGCCGCCGTGGCGTCGTGGAAGCTTGTTTATCTCGCTCCCCCTATAGGCCCGGGTTCTATTCAGACCCAGACCGAATTGTGCGACATTTTCTTTTCGAAGCCATTAATTTGGTTCATTTACTGGAACCTTCCTGAGAAATTTGAAGCCAATCCGAGCATTTTGGACTTGTTTTTACTGTTTTGCACCGTCAGCCACTTTTTGATACCATCGATCGGTAAGCTGCCGACGACGACGGACTTTTGCGTAATTAGGCACATAACGCTTTTGCGTTAATGTTGGTAATACTAATGCAGCATATTTACGCAATGTTGTCAACTTTATTGTGAATTCAAAGCAACAGTCACTAACGTATTGGCGAACTTGAATACACAAAATAAAGCACATGGTCGTAGCCTATTTTACAAAGGTGGCGTGGTGACGTTTTGCATAAAGCAGTCATTTCTATATTTTACCAAAGTAGCCTTAACAACCATGACCAGCCAATTGTCCATCATGTCTACTTCTTATTGGCATATAAGCTTTTATTTCACGATATTTACAACATCCTTTTATTGCGATAGCAATTATATGGACACTTCCACCGGATTTCTGCCGTCGCCGTCGTCGTCGCCGTCGCCGTGAGGTTCCGTATAGATAAAATCTTCGCCGCGCGCCGTATGCCCGAGCGGAAGCGTGCGGGGACGCACGCTGTCACGGAGAGCGAACGCACTCAATCTTCCACGCGCAAGCAAGGAAGCGGGAAGCGAGCGCCGGAGGGAGAAGGGGGGGGGGCGCATTTCTACTCTGCCAACAACCGCGCTCGTCGCTCGCTCGCACCGTCTCTTATCTCCACACGGCTCTGACCTTTATGCGCTGTGCATTCGCCGCTCAGTTTCCGTTGAAGCGATAGACCGCACGTACCTTCGCCCGCTGCGGCGTATATGCGCTTGCTGCCAGCGTTTTGACTGTCGTTGTCTGCAGTCATTCAGTGTGATCTATTCATGTTTGTTTGTGCGCGCTCACACCACAGTTAGTAATAGTCGGGCCACATTTTCCAACGCGCGCTACACATGCAATGCTGCCCGGATCGGCAGTGCAGCGCTACAGGTGTGTCCCTTCGCACGCGCTGCCCACGGGCAGCGCTTCTCATCAACACCACCGTTTCACACGCGCCTTCTCGTGGTCATCGAGTCTCTTCATGTCGGTCTACTTACGCCGCAGCACACCTGCTTACTTAATCAGCTCATGTTTACTACAATTCATATTGCTACCAAAGCCGCTCACCTTACTTCGTATGACATTGCTGGGTTGCTATCGCATTCATTGCTTCACCCTTAGGGCGAAACTGTGACATTTTTTCTCATAAGCGTCATGTTATAGCGAGCCTGCTTTTCATTCACAGTTTTCACTCATATAGCATGACCGCAGTCGAACGAATCCGAAGTGCAAATATTTTAAATTTCGGATTCTTTTATGAGATCAAATTGTGTAGCAATGACCAATACTGACTATCCACTTTTTTCTCTTAATTACCAAAGGTCCAGTTATAAACATTTTACAGCAGTTGAAGCGTTCTGAGAACGCGACCGAAGTTCTGGACAATCTTTCTCTCCCTCAAGCAAACTCAACACAAATGCAATTTGGTGTTGCCTTTGATGAAAAAAAAAATGTGCGGCAGACCTCATCTCACAAGGACTGCAACGAACCATATTCTTGAAGTCACGTTTATTGAGCAGGTGCAGAGTCTAACAATTTCAATGCGCTTCTTCCTTTCGTATTAGGTTTTATGTTTTTCTTTTTCTCATAGAAATATTTTGATAGAAACATTTTTCCATCTAAACACATTGAAAAACAAACATGAGACGTAGAGGTGGAAGGAATACAATATTACTGAGTACATTATTGCAGTGCGCCATTCTTCCTTTCTCTTAAACGTACTCTGTGCAACGCGGATCTCTATACGTGGACACTTGGCACCAATCTGAGTTTGTATATTCTCAAAAGCAACAGTATCAGTGAAAAACGTCCGGCTGAACCTATCTCGTGACGACCGGCGACGGTAATGCGTTTATCATTGAATGAATGCAGTAACAGAGTATTGTTCCCGTCGAAACGAGTTATGTATGAGACGTGTGCTGCCGCACTGCTCTAATTTCGCGCTTGCCTAAGAACACGCGGTGCCTACTCTACAAGGACTAAACAGATCGCTTAAATGTCTCCGATGCTGAGCGGAATCGAGCGCACGTCACACGTGTTCCTCAAGCGCAGCAATCCGACGCTGTAGCATGCTACTCCACAAGTGCACTGGGTACTCTCCGCTTTTCGATGAACGTCTCTCACGCCAACGCTTTCGCGAGCTGCACCATGACCGACTTGGTATTTGTCACACTTCAATGAACCTCTCGAAAAGTTGGATCCCTGGGTGGGTACCAGTGAGTGCGCGGCAAGTGAGGAAACCATTCCAAATGCTCGCAGGAACCAGTACGCCGTGCTTCACGTCACGGAGGCCACCCGCGCACCTCTCGGCGGTGGCACTAGATGGCGCAGCATGTCCAAAAGGAAGCGCGAGAGAGAAGCCCCGTTGCCGCGTGACACGTTTCTCTGCTTTCGCACTCACCGGCTTGCCATGCATTCCTTACGTCCTGAGCAAGCTTCCTCGTGGCGGCGTAAGATGCAACCGAGTGCCATTGCAGTACACCACTCATACATAACTCGTTTCGATGGTGCCTTGCGTGGCCATATTCCTTCGTTGTTATGCCCATTATCGTCGACCGTCATAGAGAGATTGGTTCTGCTGAATTTTCAAGTATCAAAGGGAAAATTATACCCTCTCGTGAATTTAGGCTCAGAAAGCCTAAATCCGAGGGAAAGAGAAAAGAAAAGTACATACTCCGAAGCTCGGTGTAAGATGATAGGTTTTCCGACGGCGCGCCCGCGCTGGGGCGAGAGAGCGGCCACTTCGTGTCACCGGAAGTGAGCGCCGCCGCTAGGCAGCACGTGTTCAGGAGGCCTTGGAGAAGCAGCACAACCGTGGATAATTTACGACCTCCTTCAGCATTTAAACACCCATACCCAAAGATATGCAATTTTTCGTTATTTAGACGCCAAATCCTGAGCAGGTAGAAGGTTTCATGCCACTTACAGTCAAAATACCGTCATTTCGAACACGAGAGAGACGCGTCGTCTGCTCGAGCAGACGGCGCGCTGCACTTGCCGCTGCTCGCCGCGTCGGAGTCAATCAGATTGTCGGCAGAAATATAAAGGGACGTTCCTCCAACCAAATAGAGTCGTTTTAAGCAGGCGAACGACATATATTCATCGAAATAAAGCACTTCTGCCGCGCGTGCCCATGAGCATCTTGCGCTGGAGTTTGAGGTATAGTAGCGGCACCTGGTGGCTGCGAAAAGCGTCATCTGGGTAGTACCAGCTTGGATAGTATTGAGCCCTGGCTGTGGCGAAGCACGTTTCTAGCCCACGTTTTGCGTCGATTCGCACTTTTTTCTGCCCTGTTTCGAGTGCGAAAAGGCTCGTCACTTCTCACAGACCACGGCGACCAGGCTGCGAGCTGGCCGCAGCCTATAGTGATACGAAAACGGACTCTCCGTGTGCCGTGGGACGTAATGCTGGAAGCAGAAGACATCGGCGACGCCTGATCCGGAGAGACCTAGCTCAGCCAAGAAAAAGCGTCACCGTCGTTACTGCTGCGTCGTGGGCTGCCATGAACAAGAAGGCCTGAATTCCAACATCAGATTCTACGTTTTCCTTCAAGGCCTCAAGAAGTGGAGCGTCGGGCGCGCTGGATAACTGCAGTTCGTCGCGCTGGGTAAGCGAAATGGAAGACCGACATAGCAAGCAGGCATGGCTGGTGATTCACGATTCGAGACCCGGCCGCAGCGACAATTAACAATTCGACCGGTGCGAAGTGGTGAAGTGACCAGGTGTGTCCAAATGACCACAAATGGTCGGGCTGATTCGGTGACAGTTCACTACACCACTACGAGCAGCACAGGTTAGAGAGAGTTGAATGTGATCATCCTTGACCTCAAGCCAACACGTTGAGGCAGCACAGTAAGGTAGTATTGATTACAGCACATCGTTGTTCAAGCGCTATCATTAAAAGCTACATCAAGCGAGCAGCGCACGAGCTCGCGCTGCAGCGCGATTCGCACGTACGTACGTTACTGCGAAATTATATGCATTGCATCAGTTATTTATCAATTGCTAGAGGGACAGAGGGCCAATACTACAGCGCAGGCATAATTACTTGTCTAGCGGCATGCAGTCAAGAAAGATTGCAGGAGGCCCGCCGTTTCGCGGCATGCTGAAAGACCGCTGCCGTCGCGGCGCGTACCGTCGTGCGCTCGAGCAGTTCCGTACACATGTCTGCTTATCGCTGCTGTGAATTCATTTATAGAAAGCATTTCCTCGCGTTTGTGCGCCTGAATCTAGCAGCGTGCAAACCTTACCTGAAGTTCAACTTCACACGTGCGTGACTCGCTTCACTTGCGATTGACACCGCGTTTAAATTTCGCCGCTTATTTCTTGAACGGCGTACACGTATTCGGCGTTGCATAATTTCTTGCCTTTACGCAGCATGCCACCCATGGAAAAATCTTCGGCGCCCGATATTCGCTGCAAGCCGTGGTACAACACAACCGAAAGTGGCGGCTACATGTTGTAAACGTGCTTCCCGAAGCAGATGACCGAGCTTGGTACTACCCAGTTTCGGATTGAGGGCGGTTTTTAGCACCATTTTTGCAACGCCCCCTGGGCAAGGCAAGAGCCCCATAAAAGCGCCAGCCAACCGAGCCAAAAAGTGGCCTCCAGAACAGGTGCTGCCCCTTGCGGCAGCAGCGTGCGTAGAGTCACACTAAGTGGCCGCGCCTCGCGCCGCCGTCGGATCACCTTCCTTTTTACACCGTGCTCCGGAGCACTATACGGGAGAAAAAGTGCGTCTTTTCGTCTTTGTATGTAGGTGTTTGGGAAGGTGAGGGAAAGGGGAAGTGGTTAACTGTATGCTTTCACACAAGTGTTCCTCCTGGGTCCCTTCTCGTCCCAACTAGTACACATGGTAGTGTTTCATAGCGTTTATGTTCTTTTCGCGTGAGATTCTTTGTGTAAGGTCAGAGAAAAGAGAACACACTTGTCTCGTAGCCCGTCTCGCTTTTTGTTTTAATGCGTCGCTTTGTTTCTCGTGTCATTCATTGTCTTAACGGGCCCTTCAGTCTGAGTTCAAGCAGGAGCGGCGAGCCCTTTTTTTTTTCTCGCGCGTGTCGTCTCAGATGCACCTTACGCGTGTACTAGGCTTGTCGCTGCGAGAAACAATTAGCGGCTCGGACGACACACAGCGAAGAACAAAGCAGTGTGCTGAAGCTTTATCGCGCCTCCGTCACTTTTGTTCAGTTACGCCTCGCAAGAGAGAGAGAGAGTAAAAGGTAAAGGAAAGCAAGGGAGGTTAACCAGAGGTTATCTCCGGTTGGCTACCCTGTACCGGGGGAGGGGTAAAGGGATGCGAAAGGAGAGGGAGAGAAAAATAAGTAAAAATGATGAATAAAAAAAGGAAGGAAAGAAAGAAAAGAAAATCACACCCGCACAGACAACAGACCTGTTTCTGCGGGCACTATCACGTACTCTGCGAAGGCGTTCTCGTGTTGCTTAGTGTGAACGTTCCATCCTACGTAACACAGTGCAGAGTCACAATTTGTCACTGAGTCCGGTGTCTCTCAAGTAACGCAGCAGTGCCTTCAGGGCGGCTCGCGTGGTTGTTTGTGTAGGCCAGTTTCCAAGGATGTTCTTTTCTGTTATTGGGCGTTTGTCCAGTTGATCTGTTGTCGCTGAGAGAACTGCTCTCTGCGGGTTGAAATGAGGGCACTCACAAAGAAGGTGTGCGATTGTTTTATTACACCTGCAGAATTCACAAAGTGGCATATTGGCCATTCCGATAAGAAAGGAGTACGCATTTGAAAATGCCACTCCAAGCCATAGACGGACTAGAAGTGTGCAGTCCCGTCGTGGAACGTTGAACGGAATACGGAGCTGTAAATTAGGGTCCAGGGCATGAAGGCGTGCACTTGTGAAAACGGTTGAATTCCATTGTATCAATGTTAGCT
Organism: Dermacentor silvarum; assembly: GCF_013339745.2. Classification (NCBI taxonomy): domain Eukaryota; kingdom Metazoa; phylum Arthropoda; class Arachnida; order Ixodida; family Ixodidae; genus Dermacentor; species Dermacentor silvarum. The sequence continues at coordinate 116,374,364 of NC_051155.1, forward strand.
CACGCGCAAGCGCGGAAAGTTTTTGTCGCTGCGTCGGCTGTCGAAAGAGGAATGGCAACGCAGTTGATACCGTCATGGGCAGATCAGGCCGCTGCGTCCGCTCGATCATTGTCATGTATGCCACAGTGACTAGGCAACCACTGATATATTATATCGTGCCCTTCATCAACAATGCGATGGTGTACTTGTCTTATCTCTGCGACGAGCTGCTCATGTGATCCATGGCGCAGTACTGAGAGTAAACTCTGGAGGGCTGCCTTGGAGTCACAGAAGATTGACCATGGATGGGGTGGTTCCTCTAGAATGAAATGAAGAGCCGCACGGAGGGCTACCAGTTCAGCAGCTGTTGTTGATGAGACATGTAACATCTTTAGCTGTATCTTGACGGATCTTGCTGGAATCACCACTGCGGCAGCTGAACTTGTAGGTGTGACTGAGCCATCGACATAAACACGTACGCGGCCCCCCTGTGAACCTCATGTAAAAGTCCTAACGTGGCCTGTTTTAGGGGAAATGACGGCATGTTAGCTTTCTTCGTGATTCCTGGGATGGTGAGGCGTATGTCAGGTTTGTGCAGGCACCATAACGGTGAGGATGGTCTTGCTGCATGCATGTAGTTCGATGGCAACGAGGTACGATTGGCAGCAATTATACGACTGAAAGTTGTGTGTGGCCTTTCTGTGGGTAAAGATGCAAGATGGTGGGAACGTAGTCGGGCAACGTGCCGAATATCCGCCCGGAGAACGTCGGTGGCTAAGTACGTTGATATTGCGTGATCTCGCGCTACGACAATCGTTGCCGCCGTAGACGCACACTTCGGAAGACCGAGACACGTCCTTAGGGCTTGAGCGTGTAGTCCCTGGAGTACACGCAGGTTTGTTTTGCAAGTGTTGCCTAGCACCGTGAGGCTGTACCTTGCGAAACCGAGGAACAAGGCATTATAAAGCTGCAGCATTGACCGCACCGATGTGCCCCATGATTTTGCACCGAAGAATTTGAGGAGGTGTGTTATGGTCGTTAACCTCTTCTTTATAAAGAAGAGGTTCTTATAAAGAAGAGGAACCTCTTCTTTATAAGAAGAGGTTCATACCTATAGGTATGAAACGTGCGGGCTCCATGATAGGTAGCGGTCGATAATTGCCCCTAAAAAGCGGTGTTTCCGTGCGTTTGCAATTGTTTGCCAATTGACACTTACAGAGTAAGGCCTCATTACCTTCCGAGTGAATGCAACAAGGCAGCATTTCTCTGAAGACAGCTCTAAGTTCTCTTTTCGTAAGTACAGTGACGTTAACGTAGCTGCCTTTTGTAGCCTTGCTCGTACCTGCAGTCGTGTAACAGCAGACGCCCAGATGCAGATATCGTCACATACGCCTCGCAAGACATCATATATCCTTATAGTAACTGCTTTCAATTCTTTCTTTTTTTCGTTGGTTTTGTTGGCCGTCGTATCTACCGAAAACAAGTTCGCTAGTGCCTTCTTGTAATTAAACGTAACCTGAACTGGCGCTTCTACATTTAATCGTCTTGTCAGGGTTCATCTAAAAAAAGACGACTCTTTTTATATGAACATAAATAAAGACGCAACAGCAGTTGAATATCCCTCAGGTAGATCGTCGTCCATGTCTTAAGCAGAGTACAACGTCGAAAAGTATATAATGGAATGCTTCTCCAAGCAGCAGGACGACGGTTTCTATGCCCCAAGACTTTCCGCTGCCGGTAGGTGCGTTTGTGTGGTTTTGAAGACTTGACATGGATGACCAACAGTCATGCCTTTGGTACTGGGACCAAAGAGGCATCTGTGAGACGTTAAAGACGCTCTCACACCATCTTTTGTAATTGGAACCGCCAACACGCAATGGCGCACTAAGATACTGGCCATGTTATTGCGGTATAAATGGTACGAACGCCCAAGACGCAGTCACGCCGTCAGCACCACCACCACTCTAGTCGGGCTGACCCGCTCGACAGTTTATGGAGGGTTAGAGCACCTTCGGAGAAGTGGAGTATGTTTTGCGTCGAAACGGATGAAGCGAAGTGGACGCACAGTCAATGCTGCGCTCATTTGTCGGTGGCGGGGTAAAAGCAGCGCTCTGCCTACCGCTGATGCCACGAGCGTTCTACGAAGGCACACTAAAAGCACACTAGCGTTCCTCATGAGCCACTTCGTTTGGGATCTGAATAGGAGAAATTGGGGCTTGCGGCAAACATGATCTTCGTATTGAGTAGACGCAGGACAAGGAAAGCTGGGAGAAAGACAAAGTAGAAAATAATTCACTTAGTGTTGTCTTATTCTATATCGTTTCGTTGTTCAGTCCAACCCGTTCAAAACGAAGTGTATGCTTTGTTGAGTAAACATCAAGCTAACGTTGTTTTACATTTCATTGGAGGCTGAATAACGCCGCCGGTATCCCGTCGGTTTTACTTCCTGCACCATAGAGGTCAGACGCACGCAAAATTTCCGCGCGACTGGCCACTCACAGCACTTGGCATGTATTCGCGGGCTTCTTTCACTCCTGTGTAGAACGTATGGAGCAACAGAAAGCTGTATCGAGAGTTTTCCATGTTGCTCTGCAATTTTTAAATTGACACTTTTCATCTAATCGTATATTCGAGAAGTTAATTAGGCGCAATGCAAAAAAAAATATTCTATCTCCAAGCGATGGCAAATAGCATTAGCTTGATTCGGTCCAGCTACGTGACAATCGCATATTTTAAAATCTTGCTGCATCATAGTTGGAACACCCCGTATATAAGTTCTTTACTAATATTAACAGTACTGCAACTTGAATTCAATGCAGATGTTCTCTACCATTTTTTACCCGATATAGTGGCGTTGTGTATATGGCGTTTCGCTAAAAGTCCGAGAGCGCGGGATCGAATCCCGGCCTCGGCGGCCGCATTTCACTAGACGTGACATGCAAAATGGTGATCGTGGAATGGGTGCGCATTAAGGAACCCAAGATGGATCAATTGAATCCGGCATCCCTCACTACGGCGTGGCTCATAATCAAATCGTGGTTTTGTCACGTAAAACCCCAGAATTGCTTTTCTTTTGTACCGTGTTTTTTTTTTTTTTTACATACGCTGTGTTACGCGTGCAGTATGCTTTTGTTTTGATTTGCAAACTACTTTTCTTCAATGGATTAATGAACATTGTTTACAACATTCGTGCTACGATTTCACTATAATATGTTTACTAATTATTGTAACACTTTTGAATTGTATTAACCCGTACCCCCTATGTAATATTGTCTTTCGGGGCATTTAGGTGTAGGCTTAAAAAAAAGTTGTCGCAGTTTCACCTGAAAGGCGAAGCATCAATTGCGATAGCAAATTTGTAGAGAGCTATACGGAGTAATGAGAGTAGCTTTATCAGGTGTATACCCTTGGACATGCAGCAGCACCGGCAACACGCAGAACTGTTGTCGACGCCGTCGGCGTTTTGCCCGCGTTCGCACAAAATGCGTACGTCGTTGGTGACTGTTGCCGGAGCCTCTGATATACATAGGCACTTGATGCAGCAGCTAAAGGTCGCCTCGCTTCCCTCCCCCTCCCCCCCCTCCCCGCCACGGCCTTTCGCGCGTCGGAAGAAGGCGCGTCTGTTCTACATATATGGTGATTGTAAAGGAGGAAAGAGACGCCTACTTCTGCAGCCCTTAAGGGAGCACGGCGCAGAACGCGCGCTTTTTCTTCGCCGTGCGTTCACTCCCCGTGAAAGCGCGCGTCCCTCGCGCCCTTTCACTCGCACATACAGCGTTCGGCGCGCGGCGACGTTTTCATCTCCACTGACGTCATACGGAACCTCACGGCAACGGCGACGACGACGGCGACGCCGACGGCAGAAATCTGCTTTGGAGTGTCCATATAAATGCTATCGCAATAAAATGAAAGGCACACTGAATTTACACTTAGTGTCTTTCAGTATCCTTCCTTAAAATACCACGATGTTGACGCTTCGTTAAATGAAGCACCTTGTACACATCGGAAACAGAAGCATATAACCGTCAAAACGGCAGCAAGTTTCACTTGCGTGCTCTTTAAGTGTCGTTTTCATATTCTTTCAGCATGTATACCGTATCACGGTAGTAATCGTTTGCAACAATACAAGTACCTACTAAACGCTGTCCGACGAGCCCGCCACACAAAGAAAGCTTTCTCGTTTCTTTCGTTTGCACCTGTGAATGCATTTAACCGGCCACAGTGCATTTTGTTTGAACCGTGAAATTGCTCCGTATGCGTTGTGGCTAACTTTTTTGTCTGGGGGGAGGGGGGAGGGGGGAGGGAGCGGGGGAGGCGGGGGAAAGTTTACAAAGTCCAACGTGTTTCCGCATAAAATAAACGAACGCTCGATTTTGTTGCGTTCCTTGTATGAACACAATGCCAAAATGGAGAAAATTGTGAAATTGCCGCTGGCGAAGAAGGTAAAAGGAAAGGAGCTAGAACGTCCGTGCAGGCGTCCCTGGCTACTCTTATCTGCCAGGCTCGCTCTTTCTACCTTTCTTCATTTTTTTGAACGCGCAGCCGTGGCTGACAAATGACAACACAGGAACACGGTTTCAGTCGGTAGGTGCGTTTGTAATAGCTTAAACCTAACGCTGCCGTGTAACGAGAGCCGCTTCTGTAAGGCGTATCAGGACAGAATCGCTCTTTCACTGAAACGTAGCCGACGACGCAGCGAGAAAGTAAAACCTTATATAAATGAAGCAAAGTATAAACTCGGCTGTAGTAAAAAGAAGGGAAATGAGAGTTTTCTTTCTTACTTCTCCCAGAACGTCCGATACCGCGAGAAGAAAGGCGAGGATCGGGAATCGAGGGGGAAAAAGAGGTATACGGGGCCCGAATTGTTCGCGCGGACGGTATATGCTTTCCTAGCATGCGTTGGCAATGGCAGTTTTCGACAAAGATAGAGAAAAGAGAAATACATGGAGATATGCCTGAAAGTAGGACCAAAGAAAAAAGAAAGGAAGGCTAGCGAAAGTAAAGTTTCTGGTCTGCTTTTGGTGTCCTTATCTCAGACTGTCAAGGAAACTGGCGACGAGAAAACCGCTATGGCAGCACAGAAGCTGGACCAGACCGATTCTTCCCTGTCCAACGTCTCTCTTGGTGCCGCTGTCGTGGCGTAAGGTTCTGTGAAGAAGACAATGCTCTGTAACTAGGACACATGAACCAGGTCAGTTATAAACATTTGGCATTTCATGCTGATATGCTGAGCGCCTTATATGAGTGTTGGGCAGTGATTCTAACAATACCACGAAAGAAGGCAACGGGAAAAAAAATCAAAGCTCCTTTCTTAAAGAAAGATGGTTGAACGCGAAGCTTTCCCCCATGCAAACTGAATCAGTCCGTCCAAAGCCAACGACCACGCAACGAACCCAAGAAATGCTGGGCGACCCGATGCGACGCATATGTGATTTGACGGCTTGTTTAGGATTGTAGTTTTGTAGCGTTAGCTACACTGGCCTAGCCAAGCCCGTTTCGCGCGGCACATCAAGAGCCGTGCTGCGCATGCGCAAGGATCAGTGCTGTCACACGGCTTGCGCATCACCGGAGCCACCGGAGCCGGCACCTCTCGCGCACTCCGCCGCCGCCGCGCGCGACTCACCGCCGCCGGTCTGCGCATTCCAGAGGAGTGACGTCGTAGCCGTGGTAGACGCACTGGCGCCGGCGCGCGCTCGCTGTGCAGTCGCCGTCTGACACTGCGCTGGAGCCGCTGCGCTTCTGACTGGCGTTTGCCAGTGTGGTATAGCCATGGAGAAGGAGAGCGCAAATGCTGCTCAACAGCGCAGAAGAACGGAGAAGCTTGACTCATCGGATCCCGAAGTAGTTGCCTGGCAATTAGCGGTTGAGCGTAGGAGACAACCAGGAAAGCTAAGAATAATCAGCTGAACCTTTGCTAACGCTACGTATATCCTGGCATAGCCGAGCTAAGCCACTGCAACTTTTTTTGAACGTTGACGTTCAATGAAGACACATTTCGTTAAGTTGCATAGTCTTTATTTTAGATCATTTTGCCGTTCATTACACACACACGCGCGCACACACACACGCACACACTCAGAGATGGCTCTGCACTTTCACAGTATTGCCTTGTGATTGCTGCGGTAGGCGGTCAGAGGCTCTGCCGTTGCCGTTACACGGGATCGGCCTTACGGGCACGATCGTGCTCGCGCTTACGTTCGCGTACGGCAGCCACTTCTGCCGTGCGCTGTACCCGCGGCTCGCCCATGGTGATGGCCGGGAATGCATTGCGTGACGCGCGTAATGCAATGCAGATATATAGACCGTTTCATGCTCGCGATAACAGCAGCGAGCCAGCCGCCCCCAAGAAACTTCCGGTCAGGTGCCTTATCAGGTTTGTGCTTTAAAACGCATGGTTGCTTCTTTGCCAGTTACAATCAGCAGCTACGTCAGTGGGCAAAACCGGAAGCCGTGCAGGGCCTATGTTTGTAATCAGTGAAACGGTATATACAGTTCGTCTGAGTAGCGTGGCGCAGCAGTTCCCATTGTTCTTATCGGTACAACTTCGATTGTAAACTGTAGTGTTTTACGATGCGTATGTTGTGCGCCGTTCTTCTATTGTACGCGTAGATGCGCAGCCGTTGTTCCATTGTGTGCGCAGATGAGCAGATAGTTCCATTGTGTAAGTTGGCTTTGCTGCAGTGCGTTTCCGGTGCTCACGGACAAATCAGTGAGACACAGTGAGCTTCGCTTTAAAACGTACCACATGGCTTAAGCAGATTGGCTAGTGTCCTCACGACCTACGCAATAGGGAATAGTGTTATTCTGAAACTGGCAATGTTTTTTTTTTTTGCTTCTTCTTTTGATGATAATTGTTAACGAATTTATTTTCAACAGGACATTGCAACCCTCTTTGCTGCGAAGGAGTCTATCGAAGTTTACGATGATACTCTTAAGCGCTAACGAGTCACTCTACCCGCAACTAGTGCTATCTAATTAATTACCAGTGTTGCATGGTTTATTCTAGTTTATTGTGAACAAGGCTCCCATATGGGGAGCCGAAACGTCATAAAATATTCGGTTCTTTCGGTCGGTGCATCTTGTCGCGTTTCTTCAATGGTTTATTCTAGTAATGACTCGTGTGTTCTCATCTATCAGTGGGAAGGAAATTCAACATGGTGTCACGAGGTGTTTTCGTTGGACCTATGACCTTATACTTGAGGAAAAAACCGCTCAAAAGAGACGAGGACGAAAGGAAGACAGGTACAACTGGCGGGCGCTAACTTCCAGCTAAATTTCATTTGGAGAAACAAGGTTTATATAGATGAAAACGAATTGAGCGATTTTGACGTCATCAACTGTCTATCGCAAATCAAAAAAGGGGGCTGACAGATCGAGTAGTACACGTGATACAAACGTTATAAACAGAGATAAGAAAGCCTGGCAAGCATTTCGATAGAAGGAGCTATCTTCTTCAAAGTCTTCGAAGACAGGTTCACCTATCGAGACGTTGGCCAGCCTTTCTGAGGCACCTTATCCCTGTTTAAAACATTTATATTACGTATCGCAACATAAAGACAATCTCTTCGTTGTAAGTGTCCTCGTCCCTGTCAATGTAAGAGGCTTCTAGTATTTCCATTTCTAGTCTATCTCCGTAACGTGGCAGAAACTTGGTGTGATTAAAGTTTGGACGGCATTTTGGAGGCAATATATACCTAGTTGCAGCTTAGGGGGATTTCATAGACGACATTCCTTGTGCATTGCGTGTACTGCACTGCATGTTTCTTTGAGCAAGGGTCTTGTTTTTTCTATGGTCACCATAGGGCATATCTTGGCCAAATTGCACGGCGCACTAAATAAAGGATTAACATAGTGCCTTTGCGCAACCTTCTTGAGGTTGTGGGGCATTTTGTGCCAATAAGGAATCGCATGGACCTCCCTCCTATCATCTGGTTCTTCTTTGTTAACTCCCTCCCTTCCCTGTTGGATGTCTTGAAGAAGCTTATCACAAATGCTAGAAACTAAATATCACGGAAAATCGGCTTGTCGCCTTGTAACCTCCATTGTCACTTGGCCACTCCCACTTGAAATTTGGAGCCTCCAACGCGTTTCTAAAGGTGTTTTTACCGTTTCTACTGTGTCATCTAGCCTCGACTGTGGTACCTCGTTAACGACCACCGAGTGGTCATCGATGTACCTTAGTACGGTAGAAGCACACGACTAAAGGCGAGTACACACTAGCCGAAAAAACGCGCGCGGTGCGCCGCCGGCGGCAGAACGCAGCTGCGGCAGGGCGGCCGCACCAATCGACTTTTTGTTTACAATGTCCGTCCTCACAGAGGAAAGTAGTGAGCTGCATTATATTTTGAGTTAAACAACTCTTTTTCTTCCAGTGAACTCTACATGAAAGGGATACATTTGGTACAAATTGAAAAGAGTGTCCAAGGCGTCAGAAAATTACGTTGGGTGATGAAAGTAGAAAACTTGCTGGAGCAAGTTGGAATAAGCAAGTGCCAGACAGGAGTTATTGGAGATCGCTGGGAGAGGCTGTCGTCCTGCAGTGGAAATAAAAAGGCTGCTGCTGCTGCTGCTGCTGCTGCTGCTGCTGCTGCTGCTGCTGCTGATGATGATGATGATGATGATGATGCTGATGATGATGATGATGATGATGAAAACAGTGTGCTAATTTCAAGCGCGTGGCTCTTCCAAAACTGTCGAAATATAGCTTGAGGTTTGTGCTCTGCGGCTTCGAGGAAGCCCCAACTCATCAGCGAGAGTCGGGAACATTTAATGGCGTCGAATCGTGTATGAGATCAGCACATTTCAACCAGAAGTAAAAATCCATCGCGATCAGACTGCTTGAGAACTTCAACTTGGGCACTCCTCGGAAGGCGACAAACAGGGCTGACGTTTGTGTTTTTTAGAAATTGTTTTCTCTGGAAAGACCCACAAGCTTGAATGCCCGTTTCGGTGAATAGTGTCACAGGGGATGATAACTCGTTGTCAGCGGCGGGTGACTATCACGGTGACTATCCCACGATGGTCACATCGTGGGAACCCCCTTTTAGGACCGTGGCCTATTGACCGGCGTTAAAAACCTTTACTGAGCAGGCGTTTACTAGGTAAATGTACGCGGGCCTAAAGTGCCATATTGGCAGGTTTCGTTGACGAATAGCCCGCAATTACTACGGCTTCAGTCTTTCCAAACATCGTAGATAATTACGGGAGCATCGCGAACGCTCCGTAAACTCCTACGCCGGAGTGCGTCGCACAGGTCTCCGACACTGCGAATTCCAGAGCAGCACTGTATTTGTACGAATATAACGAAAAACAAGCTGTTGCACATACTAAAGCGCCAAGATAGAAAACGAAACAAGCAAGCGAAAGATCAAAGAAGCAGTGTGTGAAAAAGAAAAGAGAATTGGTTGTGTTTGTGTCGAGGAGCAAACGACTGGAAACGTTCGGGCTACGTCACGTAAATCGAAATGGCTAAAGCAACTCGTCACTTACTCCGCGCATTGTGCGGAGATGAGTAGCACAGAGGCAAGCTGGTTCGGGGTTTGGTAACCGCTGCCCTGCCGTGGCGCCTGAAAGCACGCCTTTCAATGCAGTATGCCGTGGGTGACACGCAATCGGAGTATTGCGTCGCAATTACGACGACTCTACAGGGTGCTTCTTTTTTTGGCTGCGCCAAATGTTTAAAACTTGCCTGTGGCAGATAGCCTAATTTTACCCCTTTGGTCTAAGTTACTTCATGAGGAGGCTATTACTTCTACGAGATATCAAAATGCTTCATTGAATGATTAAGGTCATTGCAGTAATTAAATTCCTAATTATTATTTTACGACACATACTTTCATGTACTAATTGTAGCCAGTGAATTCGGAAGGCGATACCCACTTGGAATGAATTCTTGGGCCTGCACTAGTTTCGAGATACTTCCCCGCCGTGGTTGCTTAGTGGCTATGGTGTTGGGCCGCTGAGCACGAGGTCACGGGATCGAATCCCGGCCGTGGTGGCCGCGTTACGAAGGGGGCGAAATGCGAGAACACCCGCGTACTTAGATTTAGGTGCTCGTTAAAGAACCCCAGGCGGTCCAAATTTTTCCGGAGTCCCCCACGACGGTGTGCCTCATAATCAGATGAAGTCGGCCTGGTCGCAGTGCTTGTCACATTCGTGATTACGGTCACGGTGTCACAGAACGCCCGCCCCTCTTTATGCTTTTCTTCAGCAGCATGTTATTTGTTTCATCAATTAGCCACTTCAGAGCAACGAAGCTGATCGCGAAAAATGCCGCACTCTTTTTTTTTTTGGCCATCGGGTCTTGCTTCTTATATGCCCTTTCACGTCTTAACCTTTTATCTACGCGTTCCTTACTGTCTGGTGCGTTTCTTTTCTTTCCCTTGTTTTCTGCGCTCGCAGAATGGGCAATTTTTGATCACGAAGCTGTCTAGCAGGCTAACTTACCGCTCCGGAAGCGGCGGCGTTGTCTACGCGTGCCACACGGTTCGGCGGGCTGCAAGGAGGAAAAAATGAAAAATATTATAGAGGGCCGTCTGGACATAATTATGTTCCCAGCATACGTTTCTATTTTCCTAAAGTGAAGCTTTCTTTCGAACCCTCGCACACTTTGTTGACCACAGCTGCGGCTATCTTCCCGAAAAAGCACGCGTAAGCAAAAGTTTGTGAACATGCGCTGGTCTACATTAGGTGGTAGGCGCACGAACTCAACGCGCTAATAATAGCCCAAATCACCACCGTGTTGAGCGTCGTACTACTATCTGCACACACCTGCCTTCACCGTTTTTAATTCCTTAAACATTCAACATCGCTTTTGTTCTCGTGACGTCACTGTGTCGACGTTCAGTGCGAATTTGCATAAATATGCTCGCTGGAAGTACTTCAGCATAGCGGCCTTTCAATAATTGTTCAAATTGCAACCGGTTCATTTTTGTTTTCTGGAAACGTGCACTGTATTGCAACATCAATTCATCTTTCAAAGCATTGCCGCACAATTTTCTTTCATGAAATGCAAAGACCTCGTATATGCGGCACTGATTATTACTAACATTGACATTAGAGTCAGTGACAGTGCAGTTGTTAGCGCACCAAGACATTGTATTATTTTCGTTAAATATGCGGCGGATATTTATTGCATTCGTGTCCCTTACTCAAGATGAGCCATGGAAGAACCCGTAAGACCAATCGCTAAAAAAAGTATTCAGATCAACATCTCCCTCTTGCAAATCTGCACAGCCAAAGTTTGAAGCGGGAATCTAGAAGCGCAGAGCATGTACGAAGATGTATGGCGCATCCCTGAATTAACGCCATGTTATGCGCCTCAGAGATTGCCATTTTCGGTGAGCCCCGCGAAACCTGCGTTGGAAGACAGGACAAATGACGCCAAGTGGAAGCAAATGAGGAAATTCATTATGGGACTTCTACAACGACAGCCTTATATTTTATTTTTCTCGGGTTGCCTAAAATGGGTAAAGCGTTGGCGCGGCGTGGGCTGGGGAGTTTTCACGCGCCATGAACGGTGGGCTCTACGAAGCGCGCGCGATAATAGCGCGCTAACAAGTGAAGATTAAAAAAAGTGTCCTTCACACACTGAGGTGAACAAGCCGGAGTGTGGAGCCGTTGGTCCTGAAGGAAAAGAGTCATCACTTCTTTATTGGGCCTAACTCCTAGCACAGCTCTACTATATATGGCATTGGCGGACCGATTGTGACGTGATAACAATGCGTGAAACACAAAGGCGTCGCTGGATTTTCAGGAGAAAAAAGCACTTCGTATTCGTTTGTTCGTTCGCTTATCGTATTTTCTGAGCGGTAGGACTCTTATGTTAGGCACGCGCTTCACTGCTGTGAACGCTTCGTGGGTTGGCTTCCATGCGTCCTTCTAGAGAAAGGTAAGCAGAGCTCCATCATCTGCACGACACTGCCAGTACCCTAGGAGCTCTAGGAGCATTGAGCAAACAGGATATCGTGAACGTGTACAGTCGTTGTGAGTGCAGCACTATTGTGGTTCTTCGTGCATTATTTTCACTGGTACACGGATTGAGGATGATATCGCTTCAAGGTTTCGGTATCCAAGTATTCATTGCAACAGGAAGCAATGGGGAGATAGTAGTTAGGAGTAATAGAGAGAGCAAGGAGAGGAAAGGCAGGGAGGTCAACCAGAAGAGCATCCGGTTTGCTACCCTGCACTAGGGGTAAGGGAAAGGGGAAATAGAAAGAGAAAAATAGGGAGAGAATGAGCACTGAGTACACGTACGTGGGACGATGTACAGGGACACTATAGGCGGTCTCTTAAACCGGTGCACTTCAAATACTGTACTAATGCACGCAACGCTTTTTGTGCCAGTGACGGGTGTAGCCACGGTCCCAGTATCTGACTCAGAGAACGGTCTCGAGTCCAGCCGGTTTAAAGTTGTCCTGAGAGAGAGGCGTTGTAGGTCGTAGCGAGGACAGGTACACAATAGGTGCTGGATGGTTTCCTCGCACATGCATTAGGAGTAATAGATTTATTAGAGACCAATGAACATCTAGCAACAGCGTGGAACGCAGAGTTTGCGCACATCAAGGTAGAACAAGTACACGGATATTTTAAACAACTTTGAACTTATAATAACGTTCGATTTGTTGCCAAAGGCTGTAAGAACACATAAACGTGCGGCGACATAAAAGATCCGGCTACATCAAAAAAATAAATAATTATCCATTTTACGTAGAGCTTCACGATGCCACCGGCTCTTGTAAAGATGATGATATAGTACTAGTGTTCAGCGAAGCAAGAGGTAACTACAGTTTGAGGCAACTATGTTTTTTCTTTCCGTTGAGACGCAGTTTGAAAATTCCAATGTAACAGCTTAGAGCTCCATATCGAAATAATATATCGTTGTAGCGTGATTTCCGAGTAGACACGCTGCTAAACAATCATTTATCTAAATTCAGAACAGAGGTAGCCTGGCCATTCTGCATAACGGTACCGGAAACCGAAGCAGCAATGGCTATACTGGCATAATGGGGCAGATAATACATGTCCGCATTCGCTGTGGTGACGTCGGCGTAATGCACGCGGTTTCCCTCTCCTCAGAGAAAAGACATTATTTTAAATGTGCAGCAAATCCACAGTAATTACAAATTGTGACATATATGTTGCACGCTCAGAAAGTTTTCAGGACAAGGCTATTTCGGATAGTTGGACGGAGAGATCGGAGATAGAGAAAGAGAGAAGGCAAATGCAGCAGGTCAGTGATACACTTATCATGTTTGCAACCTTACAGAAGGGGAACGCGGTTAAGGGATGAAAAGAAAGAACGGCAGCAAAGTTGAAGCTACATCATGAAGTCTATAAGGTACAACCGCACTAACTCCAGAGATTCTTCCTTCAAACAACTGTGTACGATTCACCCGTAGTTACGATTTAGAGCCATCGCAATAACTTAAACGGCCCCTAAACTGCTCAGACGTCGAACTTAAGCTGTGCGGGTGCAGTTGTCCACGCGTCTGCAGCAAACACTTAGCGGCGAGAATTTTTCGTTATGGTACCGTAATAGCGGAGTTGCACGCGTTTGATGATCGAAACACGGGGCCCTCGCTCGTTTCGGTCTTTCCTTCTGTACGGTCCATTCCTCGGCTCGTCCCTCCTCCTCGACAAGCGCTCATTTTAATGTCACGTGAGATACGTCATTGCCAACGCGCTTTTCAAAACATTGCCCACTTTCGGCTAAGGCACGTCCACACTAACGGAAAACATACCGACGGCGAACCGGACTCCAGTGCCGTAGAACGTCTGCCGCACGAGACTTGCCCAAAGCAGACGTCAGTTCGGCCGGTGCACCGCCGACTGCCCGAGCGACGGGCCAATCGACGGCCTTAAGCTGCGCGGCTCTGCCACCGGCGACGCAAACTTCGGCTGCAGCTTCTGTTCCGAGCAAAATAATTTCCGCCAGATAAAGTAATGCTTACCTTGTACATTTTATGAAAAACGATATCCACTGTCAAACGTTCAACACGAACGAGAGCTCTGATTCTTGTCGAGCTCAGCTGCAGTGCACGGCTACCGACGGCAGACGACCGGCTCGGCTGGGCTCGCATCGTAGCCGACGGCGCCGCTAATATAAGCGTATTTTCTTCTTTGTGTACAATTATTGCTAAGGGCAACAACAACGGTAAGAAAATATTGTGGCTCGTGAACGTCGGTGATTCATTCCGAAGCGCCGTCCGAAATGAACAGCTTTGAAATGAACCGGCATTAGGCCTAGCGACCATATCGGCGCCGTCGAGCGGTCAGCGGCGGTGAGGCTGCCGGCGGTGCCAGAGTTACCACGCCTCAGTCGCTGATTGGCCACTTCGATGTAGGGCTGTCGCACAAATGGGTCCCGGTCCCATCCTCTCTACGGCAAGCCCATTAAGGAACAACAAACTGACCACATAACTCAAAACAAGAGATCAAGAACATTTTTAAGGATTAAGCACGTCTTTTTCAGCTGTTTTTCTTGAGTCAGATTCGTTCTTCATACTGAGGAACGAAGTCCTAACAACTACATCCGTCTGTATAGACATAAAGATTGTGTTGGGAAATAAAAATTTATGAAGATAAAAATAATTAAAACAATAAACTAAGCCCTGCCTGCTGCACAATCGTCTGTATAGACGGTGAATTAGATTGGCATATAGCTGCAGGAAATCAAGCACGGCCTTATATGAGCTTCTTGCACAGGATGAGGCACTTCTCATGAGCGATCCATGCTGAACTCACGCGAAAGAATGTTAATCTAAATTCCACGTTGAGGCTTGGAAACCAGAATTTAAAATGCAACAATTTCAGTAATAATATTTGATTTTCTAAGCTGTAGAGTGGCAGATCGTTTCGCCGTGTTTTACAGTAACCTGGCATGGATCCGTTGTGTGAAAACGCTGAAACAATGACCCAGAGCTGAGCGGACTCAGTTACATAGCAACACCAGAGGGAGCGCCAGGCATTCGAAACAAGGAAGCACTAGTCGCTCTAGGCCGCGCTAGTCGCGCAGACTGGGACTATAGCACCAAGCAATTGGCAAAGATAGTCCACAAAAAGTGTACTGGGGCATGGAAAGTTGCCAAGTGACCAACCTGCAGACTAGAAATAATGGCTCATGGAAATGCACTTTATAAGTCGCTTTTGTAGTGCCTGGATGAAATGGTCATCCATTTTTTTGTTTAATTTCATTCTAGCATTATAGGCCATACTCAGGAATTAGCGACATTTTGTTTAGTTTCCCTTTTAAGCCACCACGTGGCGTATCGACCTTAAATAATTCGAAGTTCGCACCATGACATGGCACCATAAGGGACAATTAAAGACAATAGAATAAAAAGCACAACCTGAGCCTGTTGCTTCACCTCGGTACTTGGAAACGAGTGCGCTTATGTATCAGGCTTATCTCCCAGAAGGCCAGCTATTAGCACGACTGACAATCAGTCGACGATGTTGCTAGACATCTGACCGGACAGCTCATCGGCATTCTGGATGAGATCTGTGGTCGAGATAACTGTTCCCGCGAAGATTCCGTAGAATTTTTCTTCTCGAATGCCTTTCATTTTATTTGTGTATGAGTGTGGCCGCAGGCTTGCGTATATCAGCGTTATGGTTCGTGGATGTCATGTATAACCGGCGTGTTGTAATAAGATGAAGCTATAGCTTCGACCTGTCTCTGATGCCGGCTGCTCAAACGCATCAAAAGCGCAAGAATGCTTTTACAGTGAAGCTGTATGTGGCTAGCCGATTTGTCGGTCGGTCGCCTGTGCGCCAAAAACTCCTCCGGCGCAACCCCATACACATGCGCGGAAAAGAGAGAGAGAGAGAGAGAGGCGTACAGAGGATCCGGCAGCCAAGACAAACCTACGAAGGCGTAACCAATAATTCAGAGACCTTAATGAACTGCCACGAATAACGCAGTGATAAACACCTGGGGCCGCGCGTGTCAGCTTCGCTGGTTAACCATCTGTACGTAGGGCTTGGGCGGCGATTTTTACGACAGAGCCGCTGAACCAATTTGAATTAAATTTGTTCCATTTGAGAGCGAAACTTATATCAGAGTGATTGCAACAAGCATAGTTTTATTTAGGTCAAGGAATTTTCATGCAAGATCGTCAAATGGCCGATTGAATTAAAAAAAGTTGTCGCAGTTTCACCTGAAAGGCGAAGCATCAATTGCGATAGCAAATTGGTAGAGAGCTATACGGAGTAATGATATTAGCTTTATCAGCTGTATAAACTTGGACATGCAGCAGCACCGGCAACACGCAGAACTGTTGTCGACGCCTTCGGCGTTTTGCCCGCGTTAGCTCAAAATGCGTGCGGCGTTGGTGACTGTTGCCGAAGCCTCTGATATAAATAGGCACTTGGTGCTGCAGCTAAACGTCACCTCCCTTCCCTCCCCCTCCCCCCCTCCCCCACGGCCTCTCGCGCGGCAGAAGAAGGTGCGTTTGCCCTACATATATGGTGATTGTAAAGGAGGAAAGAGACGCCTACTTCTGCAGCCCTTAAGAGAAGATAGCGTCAACATTTACCTTTCCACATGAACCACTTACTACTACTAAGGGAGCACAGCGCAGAACGCGCGTTTGTTCTCCGCCGTGCGTTCACTCCCCGTGAAAGCGCGCGCCCCTCGCACCCTTTCACTCGCACATACAGCGTTCGGCGCGCGGCGACAATTTCATCTCCATTGACGTCATACGGAACCTCACGGCGACGGCGATGGCAACGACGACGGTGACGCCGACGGAAGAAATCTGCTTTTGAGTGTCCATATAATTGCTATCGCAATAAAAGCCGGCGTCTGTAGCAGCGAACCGGTACCTCAATTCCCATTAGCTGCAACACCACGTCACGAGCGCGCCTCGACGAAGCAGAGTGGGCGAATCGGAACACCTGCTGCAGTGATAGAGCATCAGGTGTTGCGGGGGGGAGGGGGGAAAGAGGGAATCACGGCGGCGCCATGTCACCAGTGCGCCTCGACGGAACAGAAACGGCGACGGGCGAGACGGGTTGTCGTCGGCGAGGCAGTCGCGTGGCGCGCGCGTGTGGCTCTCGCGTGTGGCTCTCGGAAGCCGGTGCGGAGTCAGTATCTCTCTCCCACCCCCAGTCGGTTTAGATGCTGCGCACGGCTGCCGGCCTTGGTGGCCATTGCTGCGTCCTCGGTCTCTCGTCGTGCAGGACGTCGGTACCATGCACCGTCCTCATTTTCTCAGTAATATTGTCCGAATGATTCCGGTCTGCAGGATACAAGCTAACGTAGAAACTGTGCAAAAAATAAGCCGCAGCAATTCAATCGCAAAACTTGTTAGCATACCGCGCAGCAAAACTCGAAATCACTATTTCCAGGGCAAAACTCAAAGGACAGCTCAGCGGCGTTCAGTTCGACATAATTGCTTTCGCATTCACAACTCATCAAACGTACTTAGGTGTCCTAGAATTTATTAGAAGAATAGCTGGAAGTCACTAAGTCTGCAAAAAATAGAAGTGCGAACTTTACAAATCCGTAACTCAGCATCAAAAACCAACATCGCATTTCTATAAACTGCATACGTTGGAGTATCTAAATTTGATGTAGGAATTTACGAGTTACGTGAATCGGTTACAATGTTTGAAAAGGTTTTGCAAATTGCGTATTCACAAGTTAGTGGTGTAATTTAGGGGAGCATATGATATCGTTTTGTCCGCTTTCAATGTATTATTAGGTGCAGTTTATAAAATTTAACAGTGGTTGTAGGAGGCCAGCCGGCCTCCTACAACCACTGATGCCTCCGAGCTCTCCTATCGAGCAAGTTGGAATTTATCTCATGGGCCCCTTTCCCCGCTCATCGAAAGGGAACCGTTGGATCATCGTATGTGGCGACCACCTGACCCGATACTGCGAGACAGCTCCTTTGCCATCTGCCACCGCCAGTCAAGTTTCCTTTTTTCTGTTGCATTCGTTCATTCTCCGTCACGGCGCTCCTTGAGTCATCATCAGCGACCGCGGCCGCCAGTTTACTGCAGGTGTCGTAGAAGAGCTTCTTCGATTGTGCACTTCTAGCTTACGCCACTCGATTGGCGCTGGTCGACTGGCCCTTACGCCACACACTGGTGAACATGTTGACCAGGTACGTCGCATCGGTCAACGAAGCGAGCTTTTGATTGGACTATTTTATAGACGTCGAGCATGCACATCCACCATATACAAAAGTCTTGACGTCACGCGAAAAGCCATTGGCATGAAAACGCATTGCTACAGAAATGCGGCCCTTGGATGACACATCCAAAGTGATTTTTTGTTGCATTTTCATGGAAGAAATTCTAGTAACGATCAGCCACGTGTTCAATGTTGCGGCGAGCATCCGGTTCACTTGCGGTGTTGTTCGACAACACTTGCCAAGTCAGAGCAGAAAATGAGGTGGCCTATCATCGGGAAAATAACAAACAGGAATAAAAAAAAGTGTTTCGTTTTATAGTGTTTATTTGAGCAGATATTACTGAAGCTTTCGGAAACGAAACGTCTGCAATGTACTCACGTGAAGCAGCCTGACGCACAGTTTGTGTCGCCGGAAGCGAAAGGGCGATGTAGTATAGAGCTCGCACTCGGCTCGCACCTGCAAGGACTGAACCTTAAGTGAAAAAGCGTCGGGACGTTTCTCTGTATAATGTGAGTTAGGATTTTATTACTGTATATTATGCAGATGGTCGCTCTGCGACATAGATTTGGCAAGCATACTGTAATAACAAGGCGCGTAAAATAAATAACAAGGCGCGAAAATTACATTTAAGGGTTGGGATATTTTCTGTGCGGAGACGGCAGAAACCACACCAGAGCCGGCTTTCGAAAACGTTGTGCTCATAGGCTTTGTCAATATTGTATTTTACTCTTATGTTGGGAAAACAAAAGAAGGTGTCGGTGGGTGTTTTTGTCAAGCAGCTTCATTTATTGAGCTTTGCAGTTGCTAAGGGTAGCGTGAGTCATACGTAGTGATCTTATATATCCATGCATTTCAGTATACCGTTCGCTACACACAGCTTGCTTGTCACCGTAGCAGCGCAATACCATACCACTTTTTAGAACAAAGCGACAGACGTGGCGAGAATTTTCATCGCGCCTGAGGAACGTTTCAGTTGCACCTTTGTGTTAGTTTTCAACTAGGGACCTCAGGTTGTACAATGCATGCTATTTTTATGTCTTCGCAGGAAAGACTCAGCCAAGAACCCGCTAGTTGCAATGAAATTGTCAGTGGTGCCTCTCGTTCTCTCATTTGCCTGCGCTACGAGCACTGTGATCGTCTCGACAAGCGAGGGTCGCCTTCGAGGTCGGAACTCGACAATACTCGACAAAGAAATCCAAGTATTTCTGGGCATTCCGTACGCTAAGCCACCTGTGGGTAATCTGCGGTTCAATAAACCTCAGGCGCCCGAGCCGTGGCACGGAGTGTACGATGCAACAAGCGCCAAGGACTCCTGCATGCAACCTGCATTTCTCGAGGTTTTCGACATACCGACAGCGCTTTCCGAGGATTGCCTTTACGTGAATGTTTGGACTCCGTTAGCTACAGCCCGGCAGCGATTCCCCGTTCTAGTGTGGTTTCACGGTGGCAGGTTTCAGGTGGGGTCGGCCTACGAACCAAGGTATAACGGCTCTGCCTTGGCAGCGCTCAATGATGTGGTGGTCGTCTCTTGCAACTTTCGACAGTTTATACTGGGCTTCCTGGATTTGAGTCATACAACGGCTCCCGGTAACTTGGCGCTGTGGGACCAACTGGCCGCCTTGCAGTGGGTGAAGCGAAACATACGAGTGTTCGGAGGAGACCCGGGTAGGGTCACGGTCTTCGGTGAAAGCTCCGGTGCCATGTTGCTTCACGGCCACGTTTTGTCACCGCACAGTCGCGGGCTTTTCCACAGGGTCTTCCTTATGAGCGGGACTATGAGCACCGACTCATGCATGCACTCCTCGTCCGAGAGCATCGCTGCAATCAACACCATCTCCAAGGCCGTCAGCTGCGGCACGTACGATGGGTCAACCAATCCTGACGAAGTGCTCGATTGCCTCCGAAACCAACCCGCTCAAGATCTCTGCGCAGTGAAATCAGTGATAACGCGACCGACATTTGAGAACGAGTTCATACCGTGCCGACCTTCGCTTGCCATGGAGGAAGGATACTTCGATCCCTACGATGCGATGATCAGTGTCACAGCTAATGAGGGAGCTTTCATTTTCCATCGCCTCTCCGACAAAGGGCTTCTTAAAGACGACTTGAATTCTTATGAATCGGAAAGATTTAGAGCTTCTTTGCAAAGCCTTGTCGGCGTTTTCTTTAGGGGGAGAGCCTTTTCCGTTGCCATGGACTACATGAACAAGGTTCACATCGATGACAAAGTTGCACTGAGGAACATGGTGGCGGACATGCTGGGTAACCACTTTTTCTACTGCCCGACAAGAGTCTTCGCAGAAAAATATTCTGCTAAGGGCAATAACGTATATGCTATGGTTTTCGGGCATCGTTCCGAGAAATCGCAGCTGCCAGAGTGGTTTGGTGCGACACATCTGGAAGAGGTGCCTTTCGTGTTTGGTATTCCGTTCCTGAATCAGGCTAATTACACGGACAGGGACAGGGAATTCAGCGCAGACACCATGAAAATGCTGGCATCATTCGCTCGAAGTGGGTATGTTTGTTATTTGCGCTTCTTTGTTTCTAAAATGAATCCGCATACTATAATTCCGATCCTAGCGGCCACGATTCGAGCAGTCCCTCATTCGATTCGAAGTGTTCTCATTTCAGTGTGCGTTAACATGTGGAAGTGTCCTGAAGGACTCAGGAGCTGCGAGCACTAACACAGTTAGCGTAGCCATTGTCAGTGTCTTCAAAACATGTATATATCCTTACATATCTATGTAAGCGCACATGAAAAACCTACAATGTTTCATCCCTGCTTATGGGATGCTATCGATGATCCGGAAAGACTCAACACAGGACACCGGAGAGATTATCCTTGCGTTCAGAATATACAATGACTACAGAATGAGAGGGACTATTACAAAAATTGTGTATCCAAGGATTCCAAGCTAGCCGTTCCCAGTGTCACTCTTCCGTAGAGTGAACATACAAGCAGGGAACAATTTCACATATTTTCTACTGTTATTTGCGCGTGGCGCTTAAGGGAACGGGGTAGGGCAAAATTTCATAAAAAATCATTTTTGTTTTTGTTACAGATTTGGAATCCCCAGTTTTTTCTGAACAATGCTGACTGGATCATTTACGCGTGCGCGATTTATTTACCCGGAAAATGACCTTTTCCATAGCCTAAGTGGTGTCCGGCCACGCCAACTTTTACACATATACGTGATCTGTACCTCTCCAGTGTTTAAAAAAACTCACAAAGAAAATGCAGGCTTTCTCTGGGTTTAGCGGAATGGTTATTACTCGTCTGGCAGCCGCAAGAGCTGCCTGACTTTCCATTTTACAGCGAAAACTGTATATGGCTAAGCGAAACGAAAAACCATTGGCCACATGTTTCGATAAAGGTCTTTAGTGGCAGCGCCGTTAGTGACGTTGTTCTCTGCTTCGTACCCAAACGCGCGCGCCATTGGCAGCGCCGTTAGTGACGTCGTTCTTTGCGTCGTACCTAAGCACTCGCAATGTCCCGGCGAACGCGTTCCCGCCATTGCCACGTTGACGCTGCTCTGCCCGTAACGCCGCCTCCTCGGTACAGTGTACTAGAAGGGGGCAGTGGGCTTACTCAGCCGCTCCGCTGACGCAGTCAGCGTCGCATCCAAGAGGTGGCGCCACTGGCAACTTCAATGGTAGCTTTGCTTGCAGAAGCTTTGATTTTCCTTGTGTTTCTGTCGGTTTCAGTTCGAAGCAGTTCACACTCTTATTTGTTTTTAATTTTGGCATACTTGAGAGTCTTTACATATCTTCAGCAAGCACTATATTTGTTTAGGCCACATGATATTTGCCATAATAGTACCTTGTGGAAAAGAAAGACGGCAACTCTCGGGCAATTTGCTGCCTATCCTAATTCTTAGACCTTTTGTGCAAAGAGGCCGTCGCTGACGGATTTTGCTTATGCGGAAGGGGCCTTCGAATTTTCCGAATTATCGGGCAATCGTAAAAAAAAATTGAAAATGGTTTCATGCCGTGTCGGCCTAATGTAAAATTTTGTAAGACAGAAAGCAGTGCGCGCATACTTCCCAGCTGGGCTCAAAAAATAAAGAAAAAAATCAGGCATGCTAACCAGGTTTGTGCCTTTGCATATCCAAAATGAATTTGTATATATGACTTAAATATTTCATTGTTCCACTTTAGTTGTTCCATGCTTCACAGTAGCATTCTGCGTTTATTATGAACCATCATTACGCCGGCACACATTTGTTAAATCAAATCAGGTTTATTTTTCCCATAAAGAAATGGAGGGAGGCCTGAACAAAAAGTGAAAACTAGTTCACTTGACAAAGGCTCAGGCCTATGCTTATGTACAGCAATATAAGGGTAAGCAAAATGAAGTTAACAGGGCTGTTGCTGACACAAAGCTTTTATTTGCAATAATTAAGTACAGCAAGCCATTCATGCACTTCAACTCTTGTGCAACGGCTCAACTTCAGCTGTTTGACCCTCTGCCGCTTTCCTGCCTTGTCAAAGTTAATTCCTTTCACATAAAAATGCAGACGTGTGACAATGTAAAAACTCCTCATTTTAGCTGTGAGGATAAGAGCGTGCACATTGCAGCCAACTTCGAGGGAAAGCTTACTGTTAACAACTGCCAGCATATCCATAACGCTGTAAGAGTGTAGCTCACTCTGACAGAAGCATTCTGTGAAAAGATCCTCTAGCTTTTACACGAAGCCATACAGCTGATTGGAGGGATAATGGAGGCCTCCTCGGTCACAGAAGTTTGTTAGCCGGGCAAGTTGAAAACTTTCGCCTGGTGGCGTCATAGCACTCTTGGCATTTTGTGCTGGAATTGACAATACAATTCCGCGCAACATAGCCCGCAATGTGGTAAATGAGCCTCGAGTCGCTTCTGGCCACGGGCTGGTTGTGGTCGTTTGACACCCGCAGGCCCGTGCAATGCTAGGGTACCACGTTTTGTATGGCCTCTGTGGCAGTAGCGCTAGCTGCAGTTTGACTGCACTCATTTCTGTCACCTGATGCTTCGAGAGAGTCAACTTCCAGTAGGGAGGCCAGTGTACCTTCCTCGCAGTTTCCTTCGCTAACTGACCTAACTAGACCATAAAACGGAAAACGATTCACAGTGATCAGGAACTGCGTTGAAGTTGAGTACAAAACGTGGCTCGAAATGAAGCTCGCATACTGCGCTCGTGTCGTCCAGGGGCATGTCAGCTCTGTGGAGGTTCTTTTACCACTCTTTCCGCCTATTTTTATCCATCGGGACGCCAAACAAGGACAACTTCAGCCATCCTTCACATAAACATAGCCTGCTTGGCACCCAGGTACGTAACAGTGGTTTTGTCGATGCCTCGGCATGGCTCAGTTACTACAAGGCATACTAATCTCTTGCAGGCTATGTGCGAAAAAAACACTGAAGGAAAACACACACACACACACGCGACGACGTCCACAGAAAAGACAACGCAGCTCAGCAACTGCAACTAATATGATCGGGCACTGGGAAGCGCAGCCGTCGCACCCACGTTCATTGAAACCGACACCAGCGCCGCCGCTCGGGCTATCGGAGAAGCTCATATTGGCGACATTCGTGGAGCCGCCGCATCGCATGGCCTCCACTGGAGAGTAAGCCCACTGCCCCCTTCTAGTACACTGTATCCTCGGCTCGCCGTTGTCGCATGCGTTCGATATCTTGAGTTAGGTCGGCGTCGTGGTTAGCAGCATTCGCCTACCATGGGCGCTTGCGTTCCACTTCACGATTTCAACGTGGACGTCTCGTCGTAGCGGAAGTCAGAGTCCTGCTCGAGAAACTCCCGCCGAAAGCGGGCGTTGGTCCCGGCGAACGCGTTCCCGCGCCATTGCCACGTTGACGCTGCTCTGCCCGCCACGCCTCCTCCTCGGCTCGCCGTTGTCGCATGCGTTCGATATCTCGAGATAGCTCGGCGTCGTGGTTAGCAGCATCCTCCCGCCATTCGCGCTTCCGTTCCACTAGAAAAATAAACATGTAATTAATAATAATTGAGCAGCGCTTCAATACAGCGTCGGGATTAACACACTGCTAAACACCGGGGCCGCACGTTTCAGCTTCGCTGGTTAACCATCTGTACGGAGTGCTTGGGTGGTGATTTTTTTTGTCAGATTCTTAGACGCTGCCGGTATAACTTGAAGGCCAGTTATTTCAAAAGATCAATTTTTCCGACGTTTGACCCTTTTTTTCTGTAACCACAAAAGCTACAAGCATTAATTTTTCCTGCTGCCAAGACAACAAAAGGAGAGTCTACTGAACTAGAATAATGGAAGTTAATGCAGGCAATTTTGTCTGACACTTGTTTATTGTCTATGTTGGCTAAAGCAAACAAGAACTAAACTATATATAACAATAATTCCAGTTCAGTAACAAAAAAAAAATACAAATAGCTGAGTACGATGATAGCAACATGAATCCTTTAGGCATATCAGGTGCTGAGAAAAGGGTCACATATATAGGCTAAATACATGGGAAATATAGGGCTTAACCCTCTCCCGTAAGTACCAAGTGTTAGATAAGCCTCATTGGTATGCATCTCGTAAGCGCGCGTGGTGCTTAACGGCGCAAGCGACCGTTCCTGACGCCATACAAAAAAAAAAAAAAAACGTTGCAGTGACGTTTTGTTTCGTGAACGCACGTGACGCGCAAGCATATGCGTGCTATAGTTCACACGAAGCTATTGACCTTCGGTGTGCCTAGACGTCTATAATCTGTCCATGTCGCAGATTGCTTTCAAGATAGGGCCTCACGCAGCATCCCCTGGTTCCTTGCGTGCGACGAAAGACGGCGCATTTCCTCACCGCTTTCCTCCTTTGCGCGCACGATGATTGAGCCGCCAACGTCAGCTCACGGTCACACGATTACACTCGCACATACAGCATACGGCACGCGGGGACGATGTTATCACACGACGAATCCTGTACGTCCATAGCGCATACAGAACCCGTAGCACCTGCTAGCGGAGATCAACTCAGCGCGCTTCCGCCAACCCTCATCCTGCGCGACGCTTTGCCACTTTCCTCCTTCCCCGCTACGCTGAACGCCACTTAGACGTTCCTCTAGGTGTCCTTGCTTTGCCGCACTGCTCAGTGCGGCAGAGCAACAATTCTCTTCTCCACTTCAACGATTCTCTTCTCCACTTCTAGGCAACTTATTCTCCGGCGCTCGCTTTCCTCGCGGAACATAATTTCGTTGATTTGAGAGACTGGGCATGTACGCCTGCGCGTAAAAGAAAGTGTGCCACGACTGTAATTGGGATGTTGCTGGTCACCGAGCCCGCCGAAGTAGGGGATGCGTACACAAAACGAACAAATATTGCTTATAGCTCATCGGATTCAGTCATCAGTAGCCCGCAGTACGAAACGAAGAGTGAATTCTCACTTGCAGTTTGCGGAAACCACCAGTGTAATCGGTTGATGACAAATGAAAAAAGAAAGAAGGTACGACTGTTGGGGTGTAACTACGTTCCTGAATGTGCGGTTTCGATCTCTAAACGCGTATTTTGAGGCAGATAGACACAGAAGACTAAGTGATGCTACTTTGTGCAGTGAGGGCGATAGGTTATAGATTGTATAGAAGAAAAGTAGAGCGTTTATAGACTGGATGATAAACTTGCGTGAAGAAGTAAAGTAGCGGAGACACGTTCCCGGCACAGTCGTCCGACATGTCCTTCGTGATTTGGTATGAGATCTGGCTATTACGAAAGAACGCAACTAAACGTGTGATAGTGATCTTGTTGCGCATTTGCCTGGCTATCATCGAAGAATATTTTATGATCGTCGAATAAATATCGGCAGTTGAAATGTGGCCAAACTCGGCCAACAGATGAAATGAGTTGGGTGGAAACATCGACACTTTTTGGTTATCCAAAAACATGCTCGGTGACATGTGGTAATATAGGATTCTTTCCTGATCTTTTCACAGGAGGCCTACTTTACCTGACCGTAAGAACTGGCCCAAGTTCACACCTGAACATCCAGACTTTATGTGGCTTCAGGCAGGCAATTACACCATCGCAGAAGATTTCGCCTCAGCCGCCTGCGATCTGTGGAAACAATCACTCTGAAATTATTCTGGATGCGCGGACTACGCCGCCGAACACGCATAGTAACATCCTGAGGCCGAAACCAAAAACCGCATGGTAGTTTCAGGCGCTGATGTTTAGGAATATTATGTTTTCCTCATTAAGAAATTAAGAGTCCTTTCACCACTGTGAAGATGGACGCCAGCGAAGCTGTGACTATGGTGGGTCTGCTGCAGTGAATATTGCAATAGTGAATTTATATATTATCATTATTAATTATATTGAGCGTCTTTGGCATGTTCGTCAAAGAGCAAGGACGCCGGTGTCTTGTTTTCGCCCGACGATATGGCCAAGTAGTGCGTTTGCTGCTCCAAGTCCGCCCCATCGTCATAGACTACCCTATGAGAGACAGCGTTCATATGCGCGTCACAATGCACGACAGCGTCAAGATCCTGTGAGATCTCTTCCGCTCCTGCTCTCGGTGGCTCAAACCCATATATCGAACGCCGGTATGAGCCACACGTGATTACTTTCTTACCTTCCTTGTTTCTTTCTCTCTTTTTTATTTCTTTCTTGTCCCTGGCTCCTGCCCGCATATTCAATACGGGTCAGCGCCACGTGACATTATAGTTAATCGTGACGTAACTGACGAGTATAATTTTATTGATGTCCTGACCTATCAGTCATGTTAGTCATCCGTTTTGACACCTGTGCTACGGCACATCTGGTGGGAAACCGCCACGCACATGGAGCCAAACCACCACGCACATTAAGCTGAAGTGCTAATGATGATAGTTTTTTTCTACACGCGGGCACGATCCTTTTCGTATGACCCTTCACAGATTCGCTGTAAAGACCAAAGCGGTGGGGGGGGGGGGGGGGGGGGGGGAGTAGCCTCTGCCTCATCTGCACGTGCTGAATGCTGCATTTTGTAATCACGATGGAGGCTCCGCAATCTAGTCGGTATTTAAAGCTACCAAAAATAACAGCAGTCATAAAGATTTTATAAATAAAATATTGAACTACTAGTACAAGATCTTGGTGGCCATTGTGTTGTTACAAGCAGTTTAGCCGGGCAGACAAAGCCGGCAATCGTTCATCCTGAAGTGCCGGTTTCGGTATATGCAGTTTGGCACCACACGTCTGAGAGCCCACTGTCACTAGAAAACGCAAGAAGGCGTAGTATCGCTTTTCGTATGACCTGGGGATCTTCTGTAACCACCAGACGCTATGTGTACTTATGCTCACTAGTACAACTCGATGCGTCCAAGCGGAATTTGTCTGCAGAAAGCGAATCACTTGAACAAGCATGGTAGCAGTAGGGTATCTCGCTCACAAATATGTTAAAGTCGCACTTTTGCCCGAAAGGCGAAGCAGCAATTGCGACAGCAAATTAGTACAGAGCTATACGGAGTAAGGATAGTAGTTTTATCAGCTGTATAAACTTGGACACATTCGCTTACTAACTGAATTAACAAGCATGGTGTCAGCGCGCGCAAGCAAACATGAATAGATCCCACTCGACGACCGTAGACAACCGCTGTCAAAACGCTGGCGTGAGAGAGCGCAGCAGCAGCAGCGAGCGAATGTTCGTGCGGTCCATCGCTTCAACGGAAAGTGAGCGGCGAAAGCACAGCGCATACAAACGTAGGAGTCGTTGGAGATCGCTTTCAAGATACGGTGCGCGCGACAGCTCGCCCCCGCGTAAAGTACAAGTACGCAGTTGCTGGCAGAGTAAAAGCCGCACCCCCTCCCTCACACGCTGCCTTCCCGCTTTCCTCCTTTCGCGTGCGAGACTGAGTCACAAGTTTCCCTTGCGCTGTTAGTGCCGCAGCACAACGTCGCCCCCCTCCCTCCCCCTTCTCATCCCCCCACGACCCTTCGCGCGACAGTCGCGTTTGCTCTCCGCCGTGCGTTCGCTCACCGTGAAAGCGCGCGTCCCTCGCGCGCTTTCACTCGCACATACAGCATATGGCGCGCGGGGACTTCTTTATCGTCCTTGGACTTTATACGGAACCTCATGGCGACGACGACGGCGACGCCGACGGCAGAAATCCGCTTGGATTGTCCATATAATTGCTATCGCAATAAAATGCATTATAGAACTTAATTCGATATGGAAACACTTACATGATGTTGTGTTCCGTGTCTCTTTCGGAAGCTACGCCAATAAATGCTCCTCGGTCCGTGAATTATTCAGCGATCCTCCTCAGTGCTCGACCATTTATGCTTAACCAAAAGTAGCCATGCAAAGTCACTTCTGATTCACGCATCGGTTTGGTAAGAGGGAGAGGGAGAGAGAGAATGGATACAAGGAAAGGCAAGGAGGCTAACCAGAGGAGTAACGGAAGGAGTAACGGAAGGGGCAGAGAGAGAGAGAGAGAGAGAGAGAGAGAAAGAGACGAGTAAAAAAACCGCGTACACTATAGAGGGCTATAGGAAGCAGAGTTCTTAAAGTCTGCCGTAAAGCTGTAGACCACAGGTATATTAGCGCCAGTATGGCCTTCTGCGCGGAGTACTGGGCTAGAGATTTCAGTTCTGATAGGGGGACAATTGTCCAATTGGTCCATCACTCTCCACGTCACTTGCCTCTCGGCACTATAGCGCGGGCAGACACAGATAATCTGTGCGAGCGCCTCATCCCTGCTGCATGTGTCGCACGTGTAGATGTTGGCCATTCCAATAATAAAGGCAAAAGCGTTTGTACAGGGTGTTTCAGTTAACTTGGGCCAAACATTAAAAATATGCAAATGCTACGTTGCTGGACAGAACCAAGGTAATGTAGTCTGCCGTCGCTTGTAGATACTCAGACTATCTTTTGCATCCAGCCTAATGGGTAATTAGTCTAAATAATCAACTTCTCAATTATTATAGTTAGAATAAATGCGAAAACAGCCGTGCACTTAGATTTAGGTGCACGTTAAAGAACCCCAGGTGGTCCAAATTTGCGGAGTCTCCCACTACGGCGTGCCTCATATAATCATATCGTGGTTTTGGCACGTTAAACCCCATAAATGTAAAATTATAGTTAGATAAAAAGTGTCAATGAGAAAATTTTAGAGCAACACGAGAAAGTACCGATATGGCTTTCATTTGCTCAAGGCTTGCTTCATAAAAGTGTTTTCTGAGCGTGAAAGAAGCTCGCGAATACACGCAAAGTGCCTCGAGCGACCAGTCGCGCGGCAATTTTGTGTGTATTCGCGGGCGTCTTTCACGCTCGGAAAAATACTCTTATGTAGCACGTATTGAGCAACTGAAAGCTGTATCGGATCTTTCGCATGTTGCTCTACAATTTTCTCATTAACACTTTTCACAAATGGTGGCTTAAGTTACCCTCGCGAGCAATCGAAACAATGGCAGCAGCAAAAAAAAAAATGGCACAGCAGCGCACGTGGAATAATGTGAGTGCACGGTATTGGTCAGACAGGCATGTGGGGGCTGCATCTATTCTTTTCAGGCCCCTAGTCTAGGCTACGAAAAAGAAAATCACAGCAACTATGGTACTTCTGCTAGCCACTGTACGGCAGTTGGTGGCTTTGGGTACGGTAGCAACATGGTGACTTTGGTAAAATATGTCTGGATCTCACGTGAGGCACGTCTTATATCGTATATACCTTATTTTTAAACTGAATATCGTGATTGATACGGTCAGGCACTCTGAATTCATAGCACAATATTTTTATGATAAATGCACAGTAAAATGAACCTTTTCTGAAGAAACAGAGTAACTTCTGTCGACAATTTGGATGCTTCCTAAAAAAAAATGCTGGGCATTGCTTATTGTGCCATAAAATCTGTAGCACTTCCTGTATGTATATATATATATATATATATATATTTTTTTTCCAACAATATCCATATTTTCTGGACACGTACCAACTAGCGCCCCAAGCGACCGCGACACGAACCTTGCGCGTCTTCAACGGAACTATAGCAGGTTTTTCGCGAATAATCAAAAGTGCACGTCGATTGTTAAAAAAGGCAGGGGACAGGCATGCTCTAGATGACTAACCACGTAGGAAAACTTCAGCGATTATGCTGTCGAAAGTTATAAGTTTTTGTCTCAGACCGGTTAAAGATTCAGAAATGGAAGCCCATGAAAACTACAAAAAAAGTTTCTCCATTTTCAAGACAAAAACTGCCGCTGTGATAAAATTACGGCAGCCATCGTAATAGCCGCTAAAGGGTACGTCGTCCAGAGACTCAGCTTTCGATTCATGCCTATCTCGACTCTCTACACATGGCGTAAAGCCAGGAGCGCATGGCGCGATTTCTGGCGCGATTGACGCGTGGATGGGGGGACGCGCGCGTCATTCTGACGCGTTCCCGGCAGGATCCATCACGAAATCGCGCCGCGGCGTGCTGCTACAAGAAACGCCTCGCACGGCGCGTCGCGTGCGCGTCCGCCAATCAGAGTTCAGAGTGCAGTCACGTGGCATTTTTTTTTTGTTTTTCTTGTTTGTTTTGCCACCAGATGGCCCTGCTCTCTGCGCATCACTAGGGTGCCTCGATGCCAGCGCCGCCGTTCAGGGTGGTGCCATCCTTTGACCGCACCCGCGCCGCCGCTTTCTCGCTGCGACGCCATCTTGAGTCACAGCGAGCGGTTGCGAGTGCTTAGTGCCGGTGCTTAGTTCGAGACACAGTGCGCGCGGATGCTTCGCTGACGCTTCTACTTGCTGGACAGTGTTCAGCCGCATGAATGACAAGCTTGTCAAGTGCATCGAGTCGACATGACGGGCTGTTGTGTTCCCAAGTGCACCGGATCGACGCGTAAAGGGCTTCGTTGTTTACGCTTCCCCGTTCGTTGTTTACGCTTCGTTGTTTAAGGAAGAGATGGGAAGCCCAAGTAAAGCGGTATCACTGGAAGGCAACGGATAGCTCCTACATTTGCGAGGTAAGTGTCAAGAAAGTTTAGACTATCGCATCGTGTTTTTCATAAATAAGAAAGTATTCTCTGATCCTCGCTCACGAACTAAGCACTGCACCGATGCTGTCTGAGTAGCCTATATGGTTTAAGAGCGCGCGTCGCATAGGCTTTTGCTGTTTTGATTGGCGCAGTCTATGCGAGTAGTACCCTTATTTTAAGAACTGACGCAAATGCTTCGCCGCGAAATAGCCTTACATTAGCTACAAATCGTAATGTAAACCACCTATTTTACTTTTTCACGGGAAGCACACATCGTGTGTCTCTTGTTTCTTTTTTTTCCCCTCAGTTTCTTTTTTCGCTACTGGTTACTTGGGACTAAAGAACGCAGTGCTTCTTCTGGGGAGAGCGGCTGTTGTGTACGTGGCAAGCGAAGCATTGTGATTTTCTCTATTCTCAGCAGATATCTTGCGGATCTCAGGTTGTTACGTTATATAGCAGATTTTTTAGACGAATATATTTGTAGCGTGGTGCTCGTAAGCCGATGGTCATTCGTGCTCATTCCCGATCGTAGTGGGTACTGTGACGGTCTTTAAATGCCTGTGCACGGTATGCCTAGGTGTAGTAGAGTTAAGGGGCATCATGGGACCAAAATGTTTCGGCGCTTTCTGGCATGCTGTCTGTTGTAGCCTGTGAATTTCTTCGAAACGTGTGAAGCGAGGTAATACAGCATTACTTCTGCGAAAATTTATTTTTTAGCACTGTAATGGGTTCTCTAGCTGTATTTACAAGGCAACTTTTCATATCAATAATCACTTTTGTTGTTTTACTTGTACTTAGAAACACTTTGAAGAGGACCAGTACGAGGGAAATCGACAGGATGGGCGCCGTCTGTTGAAGTCAACAGCCTTACATCATCATGGACTATATTTTCGAAGTGAAAAACATTGCTAATCTGTATTTGACTACCTTAGCTTCATTTACGGTTTTTGTACGCGATATGTATGCAGTGTTGTTTATTTTTTCAATGTAGTTATCAGTGTTCTAATGGTTATTTATAAAATGTTCTGTACTCGCCATCGATGTGTTTGGCTGATGCGACGTATTCGATGGTAGCTGATGTATTCTGGCTGGATAACTTGATTAATATTACCCGCGGTTGCGTTTTCTTGTTTGCATTCTTGTTTTCGATTTATATTGTGTGTAATAAGGTTGATGTACGCACTTGAACCCCCCCCCCCCCCCCCATGTAATGGATAAATTAAAAAAAACTCACTATCCCGAATTGTGTGTCGAGCCTACCTTGCGAATTTTCTTTTATCTCGTCTTTCAACATAACCTTCAGGCGCCACACAGTACATATAATTTTTCATGCACATATCTCTTTCATGATTGATTGTACTAGACATTCTAAGTAAATGTATTTTGTGCATCGTTTGGTTTCTTGTGTGTACTACGCAAGATTGACACAGACAAGTTACGTTACATGTTTCTCTACAGCACTAACTAAACCTTATTTTCACATCGCAGTTATTTTTACACCAGCTTAATCCTGTCAGCACACAGTTTTGTGGGGAAAAAAAGCAAAATTGCGCGTAGATATCGTCAAATAATTGCAACGAACGCGAAGAGCACGCGCAACGCAAGGGAAACTAACCGCCGTGCGCGAGTGGCTGGCTACGGTAAAGGAGGCGTGACGTGTAAACCAAAATACAACAGCGAAAAAGAAAAACTTCCACACACAGGGGGTCGCAAACCTTATATACCAAGCATCGAAGCGCAAAAAAAATAGTGCGTATTTCAAACATACACACGGCATGTTAAATGTAAATTGAATTAGGCAACTTGGGGTATGTTCCCGGCGCCATACATTTACGTCTTGGACCTTCGACGAGTTAACAGCTATTGGTTATAAAGATGTGCAGATGCGATACCGATAAAAAATGTTGCAGTGGCTTAGCTCGGCTATGCCAGGATATACGTAACGTTAGCAAAGGTTCAGCTGATTATTCTTAGCTTTCCTGGTTGTCTAGATTGTCAAGGATTACCTTGATTGTCATGCTTACTGCTGCTCCAATGACACACACAATGACACACTACTCAGCGGCGTCAAGTCTTTCATGTGCCATAGTCTTTCGCACACGTAGCACACATATCCAAACGGATTGTTTACTGAGTCCGTCTGGAAGGTCCGAGTCGCACTGGCGCTTTCGCTGAGTTTCACAGTATATTCAGTCGATCGGCGAGCCTTGACGTCATCGACGGCGTTTTGTTGTTGCTGCAGGGGTGGTCGGGCACGTCGCTCAGCCTCCTGGCGACGCCGCTTTGCTAGACGTTCGTCCCTTTGCTCCAGTGTCTCCGCAGCACGTTCAGCCTTCTTCTGTTCATTCCTCCTACGCTCAACCGCTAATTGCCAGGCAAGTACTTCGCGATACGATGAGTCAATCTTCTCCGTTCTTCTGCGCTGTTGAGCAGCATTTGCGCTCTCCTTCTCCATGGCTATACCACACTGGCAAACGCCAGTCAGAAGCGCAGCGGCTCCAGCGCAGTGTCAGACGGCAACTGCACAGCGAGCGCGCGCCGGCGCCAGTGCGTCTACCACGGCTACGACGCCAGTGCTCTGGAATGCGCAGACCGGCGGCTGGTGAGTCGCGCGCGGCGGCGGCGGAGTGCGCGAGAGGTGCCTGCTCCGGTGGCTCCGGTGCGCAAGCCGTGTGACATCACTGATCCTTGCGCATGCGCAGCACGGCTCTTGATGTGCCGCGCGAAACGGGCTTGGCTAGGCCAGTGTAGCTAACGCTACAGAAAATCCTCATCAAGGCAAAGCACTTGGAAGTGCGCTGCGAGTAACACTTTTTATGAACGCAAGCGTAGCTGAGTCTCAGCTCGTGTGACTCAATATGGCGGCGCCAGCGGGGTTGTATCCACCCTGGACGGCGGCGCTGGGCATCGAGGCACCCTACGCATCACGGCGGAACCTCGTTTGGCCAAACTTTTTTTTTTTTCTCTCGGCAGTACTGGCGCGCGCGTCGCAGTAAAGAAGTGCTACACGTGTTCGTTCGCGCATCGTGTTCACCGAAAATGGACAAAGCAACCTTCAACGAGGCGCTAAATAGTAACAATGGCCCCTGCTGCTCTGTAGTAAGCGGCCAACACTCCCTTTTCTACGTGAAGTTGTAAACAAGCAGCGGCCGCTCAGCATGCGGAAGGTACATAGTCGCTGTTTCGCAAACAATCTTGCTATTTGAATGAAGCTTGATAAATGAAACTTTGAAAAAAAATGTCGCTGTCTAATTACACGAATATTATTGTAAGTGTTTTGTAATTTTAAGGGCATATTATATATGCGGTAACAGTGGGAGTTCATGTCGTACGCAGTTATGTTGTCTGGCAACACGGAAAACCCGGCGCCAAAGCGCCGTTCCATTTTTTCGTGCGGGCATGCTCGTGCGTCGGCGGCAACGCGGGCGTTCGTTCAAGCTTAACACTGTTCCCAAAAGCGATTTTCGAAACAGAATCGGCGCCAATTCACGTGGTATATTAAAAACCCGTGCGTATCACTGGGGAAGCGTTGGAAGGCGTGGCCGAGTGATTTAATCGCTGGCACGTAAAGTTCCCCGCATTGCTGGCAGCGGTTCGTTATCACGTCCCTAATTATGCTTTCAAACGCCGCGTAGTACTTAGTCGCACGGGCCTCCGACCAGATGGCAGAAAAAAAAAAAAACTCGAGATTCGGTTTCCGTTGCCTTTTTTGTTAATAGCGGAGCTGTTTAAGCCGGAGGTTGGCCCGTATAGCGTAGACCACAAACTGCGCCTGGCGATGATGTCACCGCGCGTCGCTTAGCAAGCACTTGGCACAGCTGCGCCTCGCTTCACCGCTGCTCCGCGCCGATCTGCTACGACCGCGCACCGGCTCCGTCTAGCCATGACGTCACTTCATGTCATCTAGCAACCACATATGCCTCGCTCCGCCTAGACATGTCAACGCTTCGCAAGGCCACGTCTTGAAGTGCGTCGTGCGGCAAAGCGAGAATCTGCGCATCGGCGGTGAGTCGATCCGGAATACTGTGCCGAAGCTGCAGCCAAGAAGAGCCGTTGTCGAGGCGAAGATCCCGAGTTTCGAGAACGAGAACGCGAGAGTCTGCGTTTGAGTATCCAGCGTGGTCGGGATAGCGACCCTGGCTGTAGCTTGGTCGATCGCAAGCTCCTCTATTGGCTCTAGCCTTGCACCACTAGTGCAAGCTGCGCTCATTTTTTTCAATGGTGCTCTTCAAATATTGTTTTCTATTTTTACTTCCTAAAACGTAGCAATGTATTGCTCATTTATTATTTATCGCTTTTAAAATCAGATTTTATTCATTGGTCAACGTAACTACAAGCATGTGGATGTCTTGCTGTTACGTAAAAAAAGGACATGCGAGACATGCCCAGGAATTCTGCACATTGCCCCTAAACCATTCTGTGGAACTCCACATCAATGAGGCGTGTAACAGAATGGGCCACATTTTTGAAAATATTATTGCGAAATATCGTCCGCATGTCGCAACATTCGAACATTAGATTTCAAAAGTGAAGATAAGGTATTCAACATGAAATTATCT
The DNA here is from genome assembly GCF_013339745.2 of Dermacentor silvarum. NCBI lineage: Eukaryota > Metazoa > Arthropoda > Arachnida > Ixodida > Ixodidae > Dermacentor > Dermacentor silvarum. The sequence goes on from NC_051155.1 coordinate 116,409,981, forward strand.
TTAGCTTTCTTTAATGCTGCTATTTCAGTATCAGATGCAGATTTGTAGGTGGTCCAGCGCGAGCTTGTGGATGATAATTTTGCCAAGCGATGAACACATTTTTTTCGCTTATAAACCCGTTTGATATGGGTGTTATACCATGGTGTTCGAGGATTAGTCGTGATAATACGAAAGGGATGCAGTTTTCAATTAATTGGTTTACATTAGTTCAAAACATGTCCCACTTATGTTGGATAGGATGTTCATCAATGTTAGCCAGAAATGTATTCGTGAAATCAGCTAATTCATTGTTGATTGCCTCGATGTTAAATCCAGCATAGTCGCAATGTAATGGTAATGTAGCGCTAAAAGCTAGAGAAATGTGGAAGGCATTACGGCGCGCCGCGGTGAGGTCCCGGAGCTATGATATAGGCTATAAAACGCGGTCTGCCGTCGAATCGGCTTATTAGCTGCTTCGACGGAGCACGACGTACCCTCACGGTGCGGAGCGTTGAGTGTGGAAGAGGCCCAGAAGCTGCTCTCGTCACCCACCGAAAGTTACCGCCACGCTGTGTGCCATTCCTAGGAAATTGTATATGCGACGCCCAGCCATAGGCACCACAGCAACATTGTATTGCGATGGCATAGTTCAGATGATACACAGGGTGAATATGGAGATGAAGAAAGGCTTTTTTCTGCACCAGTTTAGGAATGAATAAATGAATTAATTATTTATTTATTAAATAAGAAAAAACAGGACCACACATCGGTGAAGCATGTCTCAACACAATGGGAAAGGAGCGGGGGACAAAAAGAGGAAAAAATATAGTCCGGGTGGCAGGCGTAGTCGCAATGAAGGGTCGAGAGAATATAAGTGGAAGTTGGTGAAACCAGTTGAATTCCTGTGTATATGGGTGATGTAGTGGGCAATTTATTCGAGTTTAAGCCCAGCAACCGTCCTTTGTAGTGGTATAGGCACCCTCCGTTCTTGGTGATAAACGTTTCCTTACTACTAATATTGGCAACTACTTATTCTTCGGCCATACCTCGTCGCGTATTGCTTAGTTGGCCGGCGCTGTGAATTACCACTGTGCTGTCACGACAACTTATGACCATACCGTGACTTGCGATTGTGGGAATACTTTAAACATAGGTTTATTGCACAAGTTATAGAACCAACACTTTAGAATAGCGCTTCTCTCGCCTTACATAAGATGAACGCAAGCACATTTGCAACATGTTATACGGTGCGCGTCCATTCAAGACAGATTTTAATAAAGGCGAACGCAAACATAGGATCCCGTTAGAAGACAGGATGCCGTCTTGGGCCTCGTGCCAAACATATCCAAGCGAACAGAATCTATTAGCAACCATACTCTCATTTCGATGCAAGGAGGTTATATACTTGAACTTCTGGAGTGGTAGCCCCGGACGGGAGCGAGTGAAGCCGACGGTGGCCATATTGCTAGAGGAAAAAGAACGCGGCTCTAGCCTCCTTAATTGCTCCTGCCTAGGAAGATAAAGGCTCCGACATATGCGGCCTTGGTATACGCGCGGCGCTCCTTGCGTTTGCGGTTCCGCCATGAAAAAATAAATTAAACCCCTTTAAAAAGTACTTGTATATCTGTGCGCACAAGGCTTGAAACGTAGCTACTCTGTACATTGTAATACCTTGTCGCAAAGACGTATTATCACTAGTAACTCTTGCTCTTGTGGACCGTCACGAAACATTCAACTTCGACCATTCGTGCGCTATCGGTGTAGTACCGTCATTGGTTGTGCGTATACAGTGCGTATATATTCAAGTGTGCGCCCATTCACTTATTCCTGACACGTTGGCGAAACAGTGGGCGTACGTTTCTGTGCCAGTTAGGGTAGATACTGTGCACGAAACCTACTCTGACAGGAAGCGACCGCTACTCCCTTTCTCATTGTTTACCGAGCAGTACTCTCTCTCGCCGACGTTCCAGGGATGAAGCCCTTTCTTTGAAGGCTAGCGATCGAACGCTGGTAGATAAGAGAATTTCTGTATCTTGAGGAAAGCCGTACATCTCGAAGTCCCAGGAAACACGTACGGGCAGTTCCAGCAGCAGTTCGCGAACTTGACCACACATATTCATTACATTCCTTAATATGCACAATGCCTTCGCGCGTTAGCAGCGCACGCTGCGAAAACTGCCACTCGCATTCCTAAAGCTGAGCGCGTCGCAACTCAACTGGCTGGCCAAGGGTCTAGGCAAGCTTACGAGAATTTGGGTGCGCCTCAGCAGTGTCTTGGGCGAAGACACTACTGCTCGTACCGTCGCCGAAGTGACTCGGCAGCTGTACGCCGCTCGCCAACAGGATTCGCGTCAAGCAAACCTGCAACACGGTCGCCGGCCCGCAAATCGTGTGCTTTTCGCTTCAGCGGACAGTCAGTTCACGAAGCAAACATGCATGAAGGGGCCAACGCGAGCGGATGCCTGCAACGTGGGCTCCGACAAACGGTACGTGCTGCATCTACCTAATCTCTCCTACGGCCAGTAATCTACTCGAAAAACGACATAAGTACCTAAGGAAGACAGGGAAACCGTTCATTCCGGGTGAAATCCGACCCTTTTTTTGTGCTGAGAACGATTACCGGACCGAGACGCTCAGCTGCCCAGCTTAAGCCTCACCCGGACTCGGCCTCTCCACCGACACCACCGGCGGCGCCAGCCGTTATGATGGAAGTAACGGTTGAAGGCCACATCATAACTACACAAGAGTTCCAGTCCGACGATTTGACACCAGTGCTGTATAAAGCCCATGCCTCCCGACCAGCAGTTCGCCGAAACCACCTCACCACTCCTCCAACGCTACCTCCGAGTCAGCTAACCCGAACGCCAGGGACGTGGCGCACGACGCTACAGGTGCAACCGGCAGCGGCAAGACGCCGGCCCGCCTACCACCTGCGACCAAGGAGACGCGTGCAGCGTAGCAAGCAGCAACCACTGCTTCCACCTAACGCTATTCGAGTGGTCGTTCGCCCGCGAGGTGAACTACGACTTGTAGACGTCACAATAACTCTACGACTTCTAGACGTCACAATAACTCGACTTAGGTAGGCAGTGCATACTCAGCTCCGAATCCCTCTACCGGACGACTTGTGCCTACGCATCCACCCGACTAACAATACTTTCACCATGGCAACAACACACTTCCGACAGTCGATACTTTCAAGACGCTAGCCTCCCTCGCCATTGGAGACCAAACCTACCCTTGCGCGGCTTACGTTGCACCCCCACTAGGGGCAACCAGAGGAATCATCACAAACGCCTGTGACGACGAGACTCCGACAGAACTCTACCAAGACCTGGTCTGAAGAAATCCGGAGTTCACCATACTAGCAGCCCGTCGCATGGGAAAGAAGCACTTCATCCCAATCACCTTTGAAGCAAACGCAGTCCCATACTCCATCGAATACGGGGGAGCCATCCACCGCTGCACCCCATACCGCGGCAGTCCGGATGCCTGTACCAATTGCAGACAGCCGGGTCACCGTCGCGACGTATGTCAAAGCCCCAAGACCAATCTTTGCCCCCACTGCGGAACACAGCATCCTCAACAAGACCCTCCTTGTACGCCCAAGTGCATTCTGTGTGACGGCCCTCACCTTACCGGCACGGGATCATGCAAGGGACGAAACCTTCACTGGCCACGGAAACAGCCAAGCCACCCAGAAACGCAGAAGCAGGAATCAGTCGCACCCAGGGACAGTTTTTCCCAATTGTCATCCGGACCCACCCAGCCCAACCAACACAAGCAAGCCTGGACAGAGCCATTGAAACAAGCCAGGAACACGCCCCTCTTCTCACAAGCACACGACATCCCTGACAGCGAATCCCAGTCTACAACACGCCCTGGCGAAATCCCACGAGAGGCAGCGGCGGCCAAAGCAGAAGCTAGAGCAGCCCGAGCTGAAGCCGACGCCCTTCGTGAACGCATCGCCAAACTGGAAGCCCAGGTAAGTGCTCTTGCCACTGGATCTGCCATTTCACCTACCCTCGCTCCTACCGTCCTTCAACCTCCTCCCCTTAATCCACCCACCGACCATACCTTGCCCAGCCACTCCAACCCTATTTCCTCTCCTGATTCGCTAGCAATGGAGGCTGAGATGGAACCCTCTACATATTCAACTCCGTGCACAACGCCCCCTCCCTCCAACCCATCTCACTAGACGACATTCCAACTCTGCTTGAGGCCTTTGCTGCTCACTTTGAGGCAAAATTGCAGGACGCTATCACTCACATCAACCAGGAATGTGCAACCTTCAAAGAAGCGGTTATCGACGTAACACAAGACAATGCTGCTCTTAATCACCGATTCGACATGCTAACCCAAGAGTTTCTGACCGCTATAGCGATATTGAGTCCCGGCTCAATTCTTACGCAACCCGCCTCCCAAAGCAGGACTCCACCCCACGTAGACCTAAGAAGCCTAAAGCAGCTGATGTACTTTACAACCCTATCCCTACCACAGCTCACGACTCCCACCAAACAATCAGACTGGTCCAAACAATTAGAAAGCGATGTCCGATCCATAACTCGTCCCCTACGAGAGGACTGCGAAAGCGGCACAGTTGACTCCCGCCTCCTGCATTTATGGGAAACTAAAGCAGGCCTAGAACGACGCTAGCAAAGGCTGCGTTGGAACCGAACACTTAGACGCCGCCTCGCCCGTCTCAATAAAGATACAGAGACGCACCCAGCGACTCTTTCACGACAAAACTGGGAATCATTATGCAACATGGCAATATGAGTCTACCTCAGACCTGGAACCTCTTTAGGAACTTGATAGACTCCACTCAATCTAAGACCACCCAAAGACGCAGCCTCACGAAACTCATACATACTTTCGATACGCCTCCACCGGTATTCTAAGACCAAGAACTTCTAAATCAGCACTTCCCCACGCACCATCCTGTAACACACCTCGACTATGCAGGCCTCCTTAACGACCTCCTTGACCAACCCATTACAGAAGCAGAAGTTCAGGCTCCAGAGACCTAACAAGTCCTAAGCCCCCGGCCCAGACAGGGTACATAACAAGGCACTCCGGAATCTCGACGCCCAACCTATTGCCGCCCTTACCGAATACTTTAACGGGTACTGGCTAAAGGGCACCCTCCCACCGCAATGGAAAGAGGCCAAAGTAGTGCTCATACCGAAACCTGGGAAACCTGTGCTTACCTCTAACCTCAGAACGATCTCCCTCACCACCTGTAATATGCCCAACGATTAAAGTGTCACTAAATCTAGGGTATTCTATTAACAAATGATATTGAGATTGATGACTAACAACAAACCACGTTTTGTGAAGGTTGCATACAAGGATACTCAGAAATGACAAACTATGTCGCAGGTGAAATAAGTTATCATGTGTGATATTTCAGCATACCAAAGTATCACTCGCTTATTATAGCAACGTGTCCAGGAACGGATTTCTTTCCAGACTTCCTTTCGATTGTATTTGTTCTTGCAAAGAGAAGGACTATTACGAAACTAAAAAGAAATGAAATTGCATGTGGTCAAACTTCATAAGGCTATGCAAATAAACGAGAAGCGGTTGGGCCGAACTGTTGTGTTGGCTGTATTTTTAATAAAAGAGGAAAAGAAAACAAGTGAAGAAAAACATAAATGCACATATAAAACAATGGTGATTGAGTGAGCCATTTCTCTGCAAGAACAACAACACAAGAAGCTTAGTGCACACCGCACAATACTACTTAGGGCTGTGGGCCACTCGCTCGACCGAGTTCAGTTCTGTCATGAGGGAAAAATATGGAAAACGCCCGATGACCGCAGCCTCCTCCGCGTACTTTGTCGCTTGTTCAGTTGCCTATTGGTTTGTCCCTTGCTCTCAAAGTCTATCACTGGAGGTAGGTTCTCTGTTTGTGTGATCTTCATAAGGCTGCTGAGAGCCGCGTTCTCACCGTGCTCTTCTGCGGTGAGAACGTGGAAGAGCACGGTGTAACTCTTCCGCGGAAGAGCACGGAAGAGTTACACTGCGCCCCCCGGAGCCGCAGCGATGGCCTAGCGGTAGAGCATCCGCCTCGTATGCGGGAGGTACCGAGTTCAAATCCCGGTGCCGCCGGGAAACCACCGGTTTTTCTAATGGGTAGAGATGTCCCCTGGCCTGGTGCTCGGCTGTCGTGGAGGTCCAAATCTCGAAAGAGGGCTCAATAGAGATTTCAGCTGTTGTCTCTGGGCGCCTCTTGTCCAACCACAGACGGCCTTGTAGACGAGCATCCGCCGCGGCTGTGGGAGGCAAGTGTGGGAGGTTACCTACCGGTAAAATAGGTACAAGCGCGCTCCCGGCCTGGTGCTCAGCCATTATGGGACCTGAACGCTTGGAAAGGGGTGTTTGACCTCAACCCGAAGGCGCCCCCACCTCAATAGGTGCTTGGGGCGCCACATGGGAAATGACCGCCATGGGAGCGGCCCACACACCACTTGATTTCCGTGCTCACGTTGGTTTCGACGGGAATTCAGGGCGCAGGCTCCTTTCCCAAGCGTATCACCCCTGAAGGAAGCCGAGCGCCAGGCCGGGGTACGCTTGTGGGTGCGGACCAGTGGGTGTCCGGCGGCGGTGGGAATCGAACCCACAGCCGAGGCGGGCGTTCTACCACTAGGTCGCTTCTGCGTAGTCTTGGTAGACCTGCCTAATCTAACAAGCTTGACTCGCTGCTTGTCCACTTCCATTTTGACTATCTCTGCTTTCTTATGCATATCTGTCAATCGTTTTTCCAGGTCGTCCGCTGAAGAACCTTTGAGTTCCACAGTGTATTGTTTTCGACCAGTGGTTTGTCGGTAAGTGCGTGTTGCTGCGGAAGCCCGTGGTGGGTCGTCACTTTTCGTCGCAGTGGTAGTTTTCTGTGTATTACATCAGTTCTCGCTGTTGAGGGCCGTTCTTGGGCAAGTGTTCGCACCTACTAGCTTTTTTTAGCCACTGGGCGAATTTGATGTTGCCTTCAAATCGGCGGTCCGCCAGGCGATGCCACTGCACCTTCTTGTTGATTCCGACAACTTCTAAACCCTTCGCGAGCAGTTTCATGTTCTTCATACACTCTCGTGAAGACCGCGCCTCTAAGTTAACCTTGCGTATTGGCAAGCATCCGGGGAAGGCTTTTGCCATCATTCTGCAATAGGCTTCGCCCGATGACAAATTACTGACCTCCCAAATGTTCTTGCCCAGAATCTTGTTAACCCACGCCAGAATTTCATATCTGCTAGCTCACCGAGTCCCTCGTAGCCTTCGCGGGTGATACGTCGATGCACATTATCTTGTTGGTCATTCCGCTCTCGCCCGCCATCTTCAGGTGCCATGCACGGAAAGGTAGATGCGGGTTCCAACTGGGAGCAGTGATGTTCTGGGCAAGTGCTTGGGCGCTGCAGGTGTTGACAGTTGTGGCCGCTGACGCACGCCAAGGTTCAGGCCACGGATCCCGGATTTCCTGTGTCGCGTGAACGTGGACCTACCCAGGTGTCGAGACTCAGTGGGGGTCAGTTACATTTAAGTCGATGGAGCGGGTTCCTGGACTTCTCTTAAAACATGATCTGGGTTGCGACGTTCGCATATTGCAGCCGGCTCTCTCGGAGTGTGTCGTTCTTTTGGCTGCGATGATGATTTTCCTGAATTACGGCGCATACCCACTACGGCAGAGGCGCCTAGAGTCGGGTGGTAGGATTAAACATAAAGCTAGCAAGTATACTAAAAAAGCTAAAAGTAAGACTAACCTGCCAAGGAAAAAATTAGTTACAGCTGAGATTTCAAGTTAACGGTTAACTCAATCTGGGCTATCGAAGAGAACGAAGCGTTGTTGCTTTAAATTTTGATTTTTTTTTGAAATTCCGGCCTAAGCATTCCACCTGAAGCGTGCCAGCCTAAGGTGCCAGCCTAAGCAAAAAATTTGCGCTTTGAAATCACTGCATTTTAACTTTTTCTTTGACGTTCAACATAACTCATCATGTTCGGTGCAGTGGCTGCTCATCAGAAAGGATTGCCGATTTGCCATGTAGGAGCCCCCAGCTAAAGCTTCCTCTCAAGTTGGATTGAGAATAATATATTTGTTGGTAGAATATATTTGTAAAACAGCATGGAAAGGAAGAAGACCGTAGGAATATTAAGCAGAAGGACGTCTAGTTGGTTAAAAATCAATAAATGCTTACTTCTAGAAATTTATAACGGTTTCAATAAATGATTTAGCAGATGCTACTGCCGTGCGCACGAGAAACATTAAAAGTGATATGAAGTGCTCGGATAACACGTGTCAAACATGATTGGTTCTTTTGTGTTACGTCATAGGCAAGTAGCGTATATACATATATATATATATATATATATATATATATATAGTTCGTTCTCTGAAATAAACGTCGTGCATTTGCTCTTGGGCCGTCTCCGTTACTCTATCACCCGCTACAACAGTGGTGACGAGGGTGACCACCCCGCGGAGCCCCCGCCACCAACAGAGGCGTCTCGGAAGCGCTGGGAGTCCTGCTGGTTACTTGAAAGCAATCGAGTCTACGGAGCGTCGGCGGTCATGGCCCTGGCTACGAACCTCGGTAACCCAACTTTCGACGAAAATCAAGATAAGTGGGATATTTACTTGACTCGATTGGAGGCATTCTTTGAAGCGAATGATATTAAGACAGATGATAAGAAAAGGGCGCTCTTGGTTTCGACACTGTCAACGAAGACGGTAGGCATTCTGGCAGGACACTGCGCCCCCCGGAAAGTAAATGACCTGAGTTACAAGGAAGCACTTACCTTCCTAAATGACCATTACGCGCCGAAATGTAATGAGGTTGCCGCAAGTTACAAGTTATTTGCAAGACAGCAAGGCTGCAAACGAATCTGTCCGGGACTATGTTGTTGAGCTACGCAAGCTTGCGGATAAGTGTAACTTCGGCATCAGCCTTGACCGCATGTTACGAGACCGCATTGTTTGTGGCATCAGAAATCGTGTGGTGCAACAGACGCTGCTTGAAAGAACTGAGCTCACACTTGCCCAAGCTGAAATGATTGCCACAGCGGCAGAGACAGCCGCACTCGAAGTAAGCGCCATGACCAAACCTGATAATGAGGCAGCGGTGTGCAGTGTAGCGAGAAAATCGCGCCAATATCAGACCTTCACCAAAGATAAGCAAAGCCATACTGATTGCGCACGCTGCGGAAACTACGATCACGAAGCAAGCGACTGTTCGCACGAAAGAGAGCAGTGTTTTCTCTGTCGGAAAACTGGTCATTCCGCAAGGAAATGCCCCTCCCAATCGGGGCTCCGGGCTGGTCGTAGGCGCGATGGCAGCGCTAACGCCGCAGTTCATTATGAGAGCGCGGTATCCGAAACAGAGGAAAGCGATATTTCAACAGTCTTCACAATGCAGGAATCACGAGAAAATAAATGTTCGCTCCAGGCGTTCCGCAGAGTTATTCGCTGGAGTGGCGTGCCCTTGAACATGATTATTGACACGGGATCACCGTTTTCTATCATTCCGCAGGAGGTGTATCTAAAAGCACCATCTGAGTTGGCCACGCTTATCGAAATGCAAACACACGCTCAGCTGTTACTTGGTCAAGCTACCCATTGTCGGTGAACTGCACCTTCAAGCCCATTTTGCGGGGAAGGCTGTACCTGCCACACTGATTGTGGGGACTTAATTCAAGCGTTTTCGCTTCTGCCGTCCGGTTTTCTCGCTACGATTCAGTCGACGTCAGCAGATCCCGACAGCCTCAGGACAGTATTTTCTGCCCTTTTTGAGCCAGGGCTTGGAAACATTCAGGGGCCACCTGTGAAATTCCACATTAGAGAAGGCGCCCAACCGAAGTTCCACAAGGCGCGGTCAATCCCTTATGCTCTTCGTGAAAAAGTGGAAACGGAGCTGGACCGTTTAGTGGAACACGGCATATTATCGCCCATAGCACATTCTGAGTGGGCGACAACAGTCGTACCAGTTCTGAAGAAAGACGGGTCCCTTCGCATCTGCGGCGATTTCAAAACCACAATCAATGCTGCCTGCATAACTGAGCAGTACCCTTTACCGAACATTGAAGACATTCTTGCGTCACTACGTGGGGGATCGTCTTTCACAACACTGGACCTTAAGGATGCATATAACCAACTCCCCTTGGATGAGGAGGCGAGAAAGTTGGCCGTGATAAACACTCACAAGGGTTTCTTCTGTTATAACCGTCTTCCGTTTGGAGTTGCTTCGGCTCCCGCGATTTTTCAGCGGCGCATGGAAACGGTTCTGGCCGGCCATTCCAGCCGTTCAAGTGTATTTGGACGATGTCTTGATAGCAGAACGTCAAGATGGTAATGGCTCAGTGCTCCGGGACGTTTTGCGCAGGCTTCAAGAGAACGGTATCAAGCTGAAGGCCGAAAAATGGCATTTTTGCAAAGACTCCATCGTCTACCTGGGCCATCGCATCGACAAAGATGGCTTGCATCCGCTTCAGAAGAACCTAGCAGCAATACGCCACTCGCCACGGCCTACGAATGTGAGCGAACTGCGCTCGTTTTTGGGTCTGTTGACTTATTATCATCTGTTCTTGCCACACATGTCAACGAAGTTGGCCCCGCTGTATCTTCTGCTTGAAAGAAGAGCATAAATGGCAGTGGGGTACGTCGCAGGAAAATTCATATCTCAAGGCTAAACAAACACTCCTGAGTTCGCCTATTCTGACGTATTTTGATCCCAACCAACCTGTGCGCTTGGAATGTGATGCGTCACCTTCGCGTTTAGGTGCCCCAATTTCGCATCGCATTGGTAAATTGGATAAGCCCATTGCCTTCCGTTCACGCACGCTAACACACGCCGAAAAGAATTATTCTCAGCTCGAGAAGGAAGCTCTCGCACTGGTGTTCGGCGTAACAAAGTTTCGAGACTACCTGTTGGGCCGCGAAATTGTATTGATCACGGACCACCAACTACTAGTGGGACTTCTACGAGAAGATCGACCTGTGCCCCCAATGGCGTCGGCACGTATTCAGAGATGGGCTCTGTTTCTAAGCCAATATCGGTACCGCATCGAGTACAGGGCCGGCAAGGAAAATGCCAACGCGGACGCACTCAGCCGCTTGCCTGTGCCGATACCAGATGCTTGTAAATCGGGCACCTTACCAGAATATATGCTGTCTTCAGAGAACCTTGACAGCTCGTTCGTGCCAGCGGGTGCCATACGGACGCTGACGAACGCAGATGAAGACCTCAGCGTTGTGCAGCACTTTGTACATAATGGATGGCCCTAAATGCATGTCACCGTGTCACAATCACCTTCAACCTTATTTTTGCAGAAGACGAGCTGTCAAGCGTAGAAGGCCTGCTCTATTGGGGTCATCGCATCGTCGTACCCCGCAAAGCGCGAGTCTCCATGCTCGCTGAGCTACATCGGTCACACCAGGGTGCATGTGCCATGAAAAGACTGGCTCGGACGCTGTTCTGGTGGCCTGGGTTGGATGGTGAGATCGAAAGCCTTGCACGTTCGTGCATCTCTTGTGTACAAGCGCAGCCTATGCCTCATCGCCAGGCTCCTATCTGCTGGCCAGAAACGGGGACCAAGTGGGCACGGCTTCACATTGACTATGCCGGACCAACAGAGGGGCGCATGCTGTTGATAATCGTCGACTCCCATACCAAGTGGATCGAGGCACTTCACGTCAGGTCGGCGACCACAGAAGTCACAATCGCGCGGCTTCGCGAATTGTTCGCTCGTTTTGGCTTGCCGCAAACAGTTAATTGTATCAGATAACGGGCCTCAGTTTGCAAGTCAGCAGTTTTCCCAGTTCATGACTGCCAACAACATAACTCATCTACGCAGCGCGCCGTACCACCCACAATCTAATGGTCTCGCAGAGCGCGCGGTCCGCACAATAAAGGATGGCCTTCTCAAGCACTCGATGGTGAACGATCTCGAAACAAAACTAGCACTAGTGCTGCTAGGCTATCGACGTACCCCACTACCGTGCGGCAAGTCTCCATCAGAAATGCTACTGAACTACCAAATTCGTTCACGCTTGGATGCTTGTGTCCCTTCTCTACCTCGAAGTTACCCGCAGCCTCCCAGATTCCAGCCCGGGGACCAGGTCTGGGTGCGCAACTTTGGCCAAGGGAAGCGTTGGCGTCCAGGCATCGTCAAAAGCACTGAGGGTTCACGGCTGGTAACGGTCGACACTCCCGATGGCCTAGCCAGGCGTCACTTGGACCAAATTTTCCGTCGGGCGCCTGTGTCACCCATGTGCCCAAAAGCGGAGGCTCCCGACACGCTTCAACCCAGCCCGGACAGCAAGAATCGGCCGACGTCAACGCGAGAAAGCCAGTCCAGCCCGGCTACTCCAGAACCAACTGGCGCCGTGCCTGTTCCTTCGTCAACACCTCCAACATCCCTTCCAGCCGAACAGGCTCCCTGTTCCCCAAGTCCACTAGTCTTACGGAGGTTTACCCGACAACGAAGACCCGTGCAAAGACTGCAGTTTTAAGAGAGGGAGAAGTGATATGAAGTGCAAGGCTAACACGTGTCAAACATGATTGGTTCTTTTGTGTTACGTCATAGGCAAGTAGCCTATATATATATATATATATATATATATATATATATATAGTTCGTTTTCTGACATAAATGTCGTCGTGAATTTGCTCTTGGGCCATCTCCGTCACTCTGTCACCCGCTACAACAAAAAGCACTACGCTACAATGTGTCTTACAGACGCCCTGTTCTTCTCTACTTCTTCTTAGTATACGGCTGAAATATTATACCGATATAACATGACAATATCCTCCTGAGACGTGGGATGCATTTGGGTGCAGAGAGTGGTCTTAAAATTCTAGGATAAGTCTCTAGGCTTATGAAGGCGCAAAGATTTAAATATTTTTTCAATAGCCCTGATATTGTCAGATCAGCGTGATGTCCAATATATTAGACACTGAACTCTAACCGGTATTTTTTTACCCAGCCCGCATGTAATAACCTACCGAAGACATTGTGTGCAAAAATATTTTAATAACTCGAAAGGTAAAGTTCTTAAAATGGCAACACTGTTGAAGAGCAGCACACACCCAGTGTCACATACCCGGGGACCCAAGCTGGCAAGAAACTGGTTAGAGACACACGCAGAGGAATATAGATACAGACCAGAAAGTGCAGGTAGTATCCTGGGAATGCTAATCACATTAAAACAACAAAGGAATGACAGGAAGGATAACCATAAAAAAACTCGGAGCCCTTCAAGTCCGTGAAAATGGTCGAACAGCCAAGCTGTGCTAGTTACGCCGAGTGTTACATGCATGCCTTGCACGTGATGCAATTGCGTACACACACGTAAACGCAGATGGACAACAGGAACTTATATTGAAACGCGGCGAGGCGAGAGGAGGCAGCGACTTCCGATGCTACTCGTCCTCTGTTCGAAACCTGCCGAGCCGCCGCCAGAGGCATCGCCTGCAGCAACGGACACCACGCGCGTTCGGCGCGAACGCGGGGAAGCGCGGATGATGTCGGCAGCAGCTCTGCGCGTTGCCTCGTTGATGCTGCTACATATTTGCGGTTCTCTAAGTGTGTCTTTTTTTGCGCGTGAGGCTTCTCTGTGAGTTTGGGCGGGCTTTTTTCGCGTGCAAGTTGCGCCGCCCATTTTTAGCGCACCAATAACGAGAGCAAGCGACGAGCCCGTTCACGAGCCAACTCTTGCTGACGCTCGCGGTAAGCAGCCTCTTCCTCAGCAGTACGCATTAGTCGTGGTCTTCCCCTGGTCTCATCGCAGCCCAGCTGCGATGCGCGTTTGTTATCCAAAAGGGCGCGCCGCAGGATAAAACCTCTTATACTCATCGCCTCTCCTTCTCGCGCCCAGGGTGGCCTCTCATTGGTTGCCTACTCTCCCAGCACGCCTCTCCTCCTCTGCTGGTCACGTCACCTGTCTTCCCCGGCGCGGATCTCATCCTCTCCTGGTCACGTGACCTGCGTGACTCTGCCTTACAGACAGACGGCGAAGGCTCGACTTAGAACAGCTTCGGTGTTTAAAGGCCTGTTTGCTACCAAAGATTGCACTGTAAAGGCGCGAGCCTTTTCGGAAGAAAGAGCAGGCTTCGACGTCGGGTACGGACAAGCCTTCATATAATGCACCAGTTAGGGGTGGATTGAAACAAGTAAACCGACTTTCTCACTGCGTGTAAACGCGATCGCATCGCATTAGGTATTATGAGAAAAGGAAGAGGCGGATCTGCTGCGCTCTCTGAGCTGCGGCGGGGCGATGCGTTTGAAGCGCCTGGAGGCGTTGCTTTGTCTTCGATATGCAGCACCGCGTCCCGCCACCATCGCACCACGGTTGATGCGCTACATGTAAACGCTGGCGCATCGCATTACTCGTGATGCGCTAGGAAAGGTGATGCGCTATTGTCGTATTTTGACTCATTCATGTGAACGTGGCTGCCCAGTGTAGCAAACGACGATACCGCAATATTTGAAACAGGCATCGGTCATTGAAAGCTCAATGTCCGACGTGTTCCCTTCGGCAATTCGCAAAATTGCGTCAGTCGTCTCATCAGATACCGGAGGCCGGTCTCCTAGAAAAAAAATAAAGAGACGCGATTTCGTGCACAAGCCGCTAAATAGCAACCGTATTCCACTGCTGTTCATAACAAGGCCATCGCAAAAGTGCGATTAAAATAACAGGGTGGAGTCCCAGCGTCCAGCCTAACGGACACGCGAAATCAAAGGAAGCGTAGATAAAAGTGAGCGCGTGAACAGTTTAAAGTTCGCATTTTTTGTGTTCGCCGTTGTAATGCCCTGAAAGTACGTCCCCCCCCCCCCCATGTAATGCTCTAACGGGCCTTTAAGGTACTTAAATAAATTAAATGAATAAATAAATTAATAAATAAATACGATAAACTGCCTACTTCTCCGGTAGGTGCCATAAAACTCCATACCGCTGAATTCCGCCATTCTGCCAATGTCTTGGCGGGAATTAATGACGTATTTTCATCAATGAGGTACAGATGTCACCAGCTGGTGTTCGGTACATTGTACAGTGGGTTTTAGGAAGATGAAGGCCTTGGCAGGAGTACTCTCTCATTCCTGATCGTCCAACGTATTGGACAAAAGCCCATGCTGGGTTCTCAGGAGGATATAAAAAACGCACAGCCTTTGTGCGAGCTTACAGAATACAGCAAAATGTATAGTGGAGCTGATATTTTGAGCAATTGCAGGAGGAATATTAATTACCTGTAGTGTTAACACACAGGTTAAAGCTTTGCCTGAATATGATTTTGCCAAGTATGTACGCGTGAACCGTTTTCCTCCCCATTGAAAGCCAGTGACTCGTCTGGTTCTCCAAAGACGCCTTAAAATATGAGTAGTGGAATCTCGATGATACGATCACGGCTAATACGAATTTCAGGATGATACGAATTTTTCTGAGGTCCCGGCCGAGCCCCATTACTTTGCAACGTGCTAGAGAACGGTTGTTACGAATCGATTTTCGACCCGCGTTGGTTGACACGAATAAACGCCGCCCCACCGACGGCCGCGAAAGCGAATAGCGCGCAGTCACGCGCGTTTTCCGTTTCTCTTTTGGTGCGGAGGCGCGGACGCGGTGCCCGACAGCGCGGAAGCTGCGACTGGGCGCGAAGAGTTTGAAGCGCTGGCGCTTTTGTTGCTTTTGTGCTTTTCTTTTTGTCTCTTCGCTCGCTGCGGCGGTCGCGCTTGCCCACGCGCGGCCGCCGCAGAAAGCGAAGGTTCGTGCGGTCTATCACTTCAACGGAAACTGAGCGGCGTAAGCACAACGCACACAAAGATCAGAGCCGTGTGGCCACGGCTGCGGTAGCTTGCAAGATACGGTGCGCGCGACAACACCGACATCCGGCACAGACGCAAAGTACAAGAACGCATTTGTTGGCAAAGTGGGAGCCGCCGCCCCCGCTCCCCCCCCCCTCCACTCCCTCCCTCCGCGCCACCTTCCCGCTTTGCTCCTTTCGCGTGGGGAGATTGCGTCGCTAGTTACCTTTGCGCTCCGTTGCAAGATACGCATTTGGCGCCGCAGCACAGCGTCGCCCCCCCCCTCCCTCCCTCCCATACCCCCACGGCCTTTCGCGCAATGGAAGTCGCGTTTGCTCTCGGCTGTGCGTTCGCTGTCCGTGAAGGCGCGCGTGCCCGCGCGCTTTCACTCGTACATACGGCGCGCGGTGACGACTTTATCGCCCTTGGACTGGTGCTCCACGTCTCATGCTCCTCCTCCGCATCGCCCACGTTGATCTCCTCTCCCATCGGTCGGCGCACCTCGTGCTCGCTACCGCCCTTGTTGGCGAGATTTTCCCGCGGAAGCCGTAATTTCGTCTCACGCGGCTGCACTGTAAGCGGTATGCGTATACATGGAGTTCTATGGGAGGGTAAACGGGAGTCGGAAAAGGCCGCGTTGTAGCCAGTTCTGCACTATAAACGGTTACGTTATAAGTGGTCTATACTGTAAATGCTTTTTACTTACGTGTGCCTGAGTGAGTTCACCTCTCGACTCTTTAATTTAGCTAGTTTTAATTGTGTTTCGATGATACGAATTTCGGCTAATACGATATTTTTCGTGACCCCGTGAGATTCGTATCATCGAGATTCCACTGTATACAACGCTTGCTTGAAGCCGTAAATAACCGACATGAATTAACTTTGTAGGGACATCTTATGTAACCTGCGCCAGTTATAAAAATGGGAAGTCATTGCCTAGTTCAGCTGATCAAGGACAACGGCCTACTACATGCGTTGTATTAAGTGTGATAATTAGGAAAGAAGTCGGACACATTAATTTTCTGCAGAGCTTGTAAATAAGTCAGAGAAGACTGAGTTGCTTTTGCGTGGAAGCAACTCCTAATTTCTTTCGCTATGCTGGTGACAGTGACAGTGACAAGAACTTTTATTGGTCCTGAGAAACTGGCCAGGGGGAGCCGAAGGCTCCCTCGGGTCAAGTCGGTGGCTCCGCCCACGATGGCACCGGAAGGCGAAATCCCGTTGCGATGTCGTGGGCCCTCTGGACTGCCTGGAGTTGGATGTGGTGGTGGTCGCTTCTTAGGAACTCCTCCCGCTGTTCCTTTTTGGCAAGTATAGAGTTTTCTATGGCTGGGCACAGCCAGGTGTCATCAGCATCCACCAATTGCACTGCTATCGAATCAGTGCGTGATTTGAACTTGAAATTAATCATTATTTAAAATATTTCTGAACAATATCTTGTTTGAAAGGCAAAGGCACGTCATGAATCATGAAACGGGCCTTCGAAACATCATTCGTTTCAGAAGTAGTTCATTGTTTTATCTAATTTATTACCTAATTGAAAGTTGAGAAATTTTAAAGACGACGAACGAAGGGTTAGGTATGACACTCAAACATAAGCCTGAAGCATAATAAGCATAAAGCGGAATTTAACCTACTTCCACTATCGTTTTCTCGATGTTCCCTCACTGTAGGCAGTTATGGTGCGTAAAAAAGACCCTCTCCATCCAAGCCATCTCTGTTTTTGCATTCATATTGTCATTGACACTGGAAATATCATGAAGTACACGCCATACCGCTTGTAAGTGCGAAGCGCAAAAAAAAAACGGTACTGAGGAAATAAAAATAAGAATGCGGGAATCCGAACGTTTATTTGACCTAAAATGATTATAAAAATGACTGGTATCTCGCCTTGAGTATATTTCTTAAAAATCATAGTAACATACTGCGGTAGCTCCTCTCTCTTGATTATAAAAAAATTGTACTATACTACCTCCTTATTATCTTCTATTTTCTACAAAATTATTTTCTTTTTCTCTACGGGCCAGATTCATGCCCTATACCCCCGTATTCGGCTGTGCCATGTCACGTAGTATCAATCAGCCAACCAAGCTCAGGTCCGATGCGTGATAAAAGCCCGAAAGGAATGTCGCTTGCGGACGTTAGTCGGGGTAATGGTGAGAGGGTCAATGTGGCCTTTCAAGCAGATATACATACAAGGCCAGTGGGTCCCTACCGCACAATGCACTGCGGATAAATAAGACACATTTGAGCAGCGAGATAATGAATTTAAAACATAGTGCCCACTTTTGAGCACATTGATTGTTGCTGACATGTTGGAGTCGTCACAGCGCGAAGGGCCGCGTTTTCTTAAACTCCGCCTCCCACCAGAGCGCTGTGCAATCTTGAAGGGATGTTCAGATCGATGTGTCATTTGCAGGAAAATTACAAGACGAGAAAGCAAGAGCTTCCACATCAGGCTAATTTATTTTGGTGAAACACTTCGCTAGGTGTCGTGCTCGGTTGTTAGCAAGAGCATATCGTTTCTTTACAGATCACCGAGCGGTTTTCAGTGGAGTGTTAATCATTATGTTGGATATCTTTTGCTGCCCGTAACGAGAATGTAGCGCTGCAGCGAAATACTATGAGAGTCTACCTAGTGGTAGACTCTCATAGTGGTAGTCATAGTGGTAGTCTACCTAGTGGTAGACTCGAAATACTATGAAAGTCTACCTAGTGAGCTGTCCATTTCGGCTGTCGCTAATTGGCTGCTGCTTGATGTGCAGGAAGGTGCCAGCCAGTCTCCTTGCACATCAAGCAGCAGCCAATCAGCGACAGCCGAAATGGACAGTCGACTAGGTAGACTCCTACAGAATACCATCCCTGATCTCCTGATGAATAAATGAGCAAGAAATTATCAGTAGCATAACACGCAGGAGACTTTGGGGAGTGACCACTGCATTCTCAAGATCTGCCGGGACTACAATAAGCATCGCCAGTCTAGAGGGCAGGCCATGCTCACGTTCTGGTTGTTGTTCCGAAAGGTGGATGATCCTACGCTTACCGCGCCCATTGAAAAGTATGAGGAGTGGGCCGAGTCATTGATGGGAGTCAGGGATCGCTTTACGCATACGCTCTAGACCTCAGAAGAAGTTCCAGCTATCCAGAACCACCTGCTACATCTATGGGACGCGAGAAGAGGTCTAATGCGGTGGTGGAAGAGGCAAAATTATAACCGCAAGCTCAAGATCAAGATCGTGGAATTAACGTGGCAAGCGGAAGAGTATGCATGGACCTTGGACAAGAACAATTGATTCGCCAGATGCGACTCCATGAAAAGCAGCCTCGGCACCAATTCGGCGTGGCGTCTTCTTAGACGTTTGATAGAGCCCACCAAGTCACTAGGATTGCAGCAACGTAACTTCAAGGGAGCCCTGCACGGCTTCGCGGGCACGGACGAGCAGGTTGAAGCCCCCACCAGCAAATATATCTGTATAATGAAAGGCAACGAGCCGGTACTGGAGTATAAAGGTATGAAGTATCCAATACCTGGATCAGGAGTTCGAGGTCGAGGAAGTCAAAGCGGCGCTTATGGGCATGCGGCTGAGCACGGCGCCAGGGAATGACAATGTGATGGTGGGATTGCTAACTAATATTTATCGGCAGGCGCTGGAAAACCTCACGCAATATATCAACGAGTGCTGGTGAAGTGGAAAGCTACCCAGGACGTGGAAGACCGCAGATGTTAGTTTCATTCCCAAGCCTGGCAAGGAGGTGAACATCAATAGCCTGAGGCCAATCTCGCTTACATCGTGCTGCTGGCATGCGAAATTCTTAGTGAATCTAAGACTTGAGTTGCACGGAAGCAGCTGATATGGGTAACAGTTCACGAGGGGGTTGAGCGAAACGAGCGTGCACATGCTTCGGCCTGAGCATTTCTTCCCGGGTCATTCTTTTGGCAGCGATGATGATTTTCCTCGATTATGGCGCATGCCCACTACGGCAGATGCGCCGAGATTCGGGTGGGAGGAATAAACATAAAGCTAGCAAGTATACTAAAGAAGCAAAACGTAAGACTAACGTGACAAGGAAAAAAATCACAGCATATCCACGAAGTGAATGATGATGAGTGGGCGAAGCACCGGGGGATCATTCTGGCAATCCACAGCTACGGACGAGAGATAAAGAGAGCACGCGTCGGGAACTAACGCCCTTGTGCAATGCAGCGCCCCTAGCTACGGACGAGAAAGAGAGCGCGCGGCGGGAACGAACGCCCTTGTGCACCGCAGCGCCCCTAGCTATGGACGAGAAAGAAATAGAGCGCGCGTCGGGAACGAGAGAAAGAGAACGCGCGTCGGGAACGAACGCCCTTGTGCACCGCAGCACACCTAGCTACGGACGAGAAAGAAAGAGAGCGCGCGTCGGGAACGAGAGAAAGAGAACGCGCGTCGGGAACGAACGCCCTTGTGCACCGCAGCGACCCTAGCTACGGACGAGAAAGAAAGAGAGCGCGCGTTGGGAACGAGAGAAAGAGAAAGCGCGTCGGGAACGAACGCCCTTGTGCACCGCAGCGCCCCTAGCTACGGACGAGAAAGAAAGAGAGCGCGCGTCGGGAACGAGAGAAAGAGAAAGCGCGTCGGGAACGAACGCCCTTGTGCACCACAGCGACCCTAGCTACGGACGAGAAAGAAAGAGAGCGCGCGTCGGGAACGAGAGAAAGAGAAAGCGCGTCGGGAACGAACGCCCTTGTGCACCACAGCGACCCTAGCTACGGACGAGAAAGAAAGAGAGCGCGCGTCGGGAACGAGAGAAAGAGAAAGCGCGTCGGGAACGAACGCCCTTGTGCACCACAGCGACCCTAGCTACGGACGAGAAAAAAAGAGAGCGCGCGTCGGGAACGAGAGAAAGAGAACGCGCGTCGGGAACGAACGCCCTTGTGCACCGCAGCGACCCTAGCTACGGACGAGAAAGAAAGAGAGCGCGCGTCGGGAACGATAGAAAGAGAAAGCGCGTCGGGAACGAACGCCCTTGTGCACCGCAGCGCCCCTAGCTACGGACGAGAAAAAAAGAGAGCGCGCGTCGGGAACGAGAGAAAGAGAACGCGCGTCGGGAACGAACGCCCTTGTGCACCGCAGCGCCCCTAGCTACGGACGAGCAAGAAAGAGAGCGCGCGTCGGGAACGAGAGAAAGAGAACGCGCGTCGGGAACGAATGCCCTTGTGCACCGCAGCGACCCTAGCTACGGACGAGAAAGAAAGAGAGCGCGCGTCGGGAACGATAGAAAGAGAAAGCGCGTCGGGAACGAACGCCCTTGTGCACCGCAGCGCCCCTAGCTACGGACGAGCAAGAAAGAGAGCGTGCGTCGGGAACGAGAGAAAGAGAACGCGCGTCGGGAACGAACGCCCTTGTGCACCGCAGCGCCCCTAGCTACGGACGAGAAAAAAAGAGAGCGCGCGTCGGGAACGAGAGAAAGAGAACGCGCGTCGGGAACGAACGGCCTTGTGCACCGCAGCGCCCCTAGCTACGGACGAGCAAGAAAGAGAGCGCGGGTCGGGAACGAGAGAAAGAGAAAGCGCGTCGGGAACGAACGCCCTTGTGCACCGCAGCGCCCCTAGCTACGGACGAGCAAGAAAGAGAGCGCGCGTCGGAAACGAGAGAAAGAGAACGCGCGTCGGGAACGAACGCCCTTGTGCACCGCAGCGCCCCTAGCTACGGACGAGCAAGAAAGAGAGCGTGCGTCGGGAACGAGAGAAAGAGAACGCGCGTCGGGAACGAACGCCCTTGTGCACCGCAGCGCCCCTAGCTACGGACGAGAAAAAAAGAGAGCGCGCGTCGGGAACGAGAGAAAGAGAACGCGCGTCTGGAACGAACGCCCTTGTGCACCGCAGCGCCCCTAGCTACGGACGAGCAAGAAAGAGAGCGCGCGTCGGGAACGAGAGAAAGAGAACGCGCGTCGGGAACGAACGCCCTTGTGCACCGCAGCGCCCCTAGCTACGGACGAGAAAGAAAGAGAGCGCGCGTCGGGAACGAGAGAAAGAGAACGCGCGTCTGGAACGAACGCCCTTGTGCACCGCAGCGCCCCTAGCTACGGACGAGCAAGAAAGAGAGCGCGCGTCGGGAACGAGAGAAAGAGAACGCGCGTCGGGAACGAACGCCCTTGTGCACCGCAGCGCCCCTAGCTACGGACGAGCAAGAAAGAGAGCGCGCGTCGGGAACGAGAGAAAGAGAACGCGCGTCGGGAACGAACGCCCTTGTGCACCGCAGCGCCCCTAGCTACGGACGAGCAAGAAAGAGAGCGCGCGTCGGGAACGAGAGAAAGAGAACGCGCGTCGGGAACGAACGCCCTTGTGCACCGCAGCGCCCCTAGCTACGGACGAGAAAGAAAGAGAGCGCGCGTTGGGAACGAGAGAAAGAGAACGCGCGTCTGGAACGAACGCCCTTGTGCACCGCAGCGCCCCTAGCTACGGACGAGCAAGAAAGAGAGCGCGCGTCGGGAACGAGAGAAAGAGAACGCGCGTCGGGAACGAACGCCCTTGTGCACCGCAGCGCCCCTAGCTACGGACGAGAAAGAAAGAGAGCGCGCGTTGGGAACGAGAGAAAGAGAACGCGCGTCTGGAACGAACGCCCTTGTGCACCGCAGCGCCCCTAGCTACGGACGAGAAAGAAAGAGAGCGTGCGTCGGGAACGAGAGAAAGAGAACGCGCGTCGGGAATAAACGCCCTTGTGCACCGCAGCGCCCCTAGCTACGGACGAGAAAGAAAGAGAGCGCGCGTTGGGAACGAGAGAAAGAGAACGCGCGTCGGGAACGAACGCCCTTGTGCACCGCAGCGCCCCTAGCTACGGACGAGCAAGAAAGAGAGCGCGCGTCGGGAACGAGAGAAAGAGAACGCGCGTCGGGAACGAACGCCCTTGTGCACCGCAGCGCCCCTAGCTACGGACGAGAAAGAAAGAGAGCGCGCGTTGGGAACGAGAGAAAGAGAACGCGCGTCTGGAACGAACGCCCTTGTGCACCGCAGCGCCCCTAGCTACGGACGAGCAAGAAAGAGAGCGTGCGTCGGGAACGAGAGAAAGAGAACGCGCGTCGGGAACGAACGCCCTTGTGCACCGCAGCGCCCCTAGCTACGGACGAGCAAGAAAGAGAGCGCGCGTCGGGAACGAGAGAAAGAGAACGCGCGTCGGGAACGAACGCCCTTGTGCACCGCAGCGCCCCTAGCTACGGACGAGCAAGAAAGAGAGCGCGCGTCGGGAACGAGAGAAAGAGAACGCGCGTCGGGAACGAACGCCCTTGTGCACCGCAGCGCCCCTAGCTACGGACGAGAAAGAAAGAGAGCGCGCGTTGGGAACGAGAGAAAGAGAACGCGCGTCTGGAACGAACGCCCTTGTGCACCGCAGCGCCCCTAGCTACGGACGAGCAAGAAAGAGAGCGCGCGTCGGGAACGAGAGAAAGAGAACGCGCGTCGGGAACGAACGCCCTTGTGCACCGCAGCGCCCCTAGCTACGGACGAGCAAGAAAGAGAGCGCGCGTTGGGAACGAGAGAAAGAGAACGCGCGTCTGGAACGAACGCCCTTGTGCACCGCAGCGCCCCTAGCTACGGACGAGCAAGAAAGAGAGCGCGCGTCGGGAACGAGAGAAAGAGAACGCGCGTCGGGAACGAACGCCCTTGTGCACCGCAGCGCCCCTAGCTACGGACGAGCAAGAAAGAGAGCGCGCGTTGGGAACGAGAGAAAGAGAACGCGCGTCGGGAACGAACGCCCTTGTGCACCGCAGCGCCCCTAGCTACGGACGAGCAAGAAAGAGAGCGCGCGTCGGGAACGAGAGAAAGAGAACGCGCGTCGGGAACGAACGCCCTTGTGCACCGCAGCGCCCCTAGCTACGGACGAGCAAGAAAGAGAGCGCGCGTCGGGAACGAGAGAAAGAGAACGCGCGTCGGGAACGAACGCCCTTGTGCACCGCAGCGCCCCTAGCTACGGACGAGCAAGAAAGAGAGCGCGCGTTGGGAACGAGAGAAAGAGAACGCGCGTCGGGAACGAACGCCCTTGTGCACCGCAGCGCCCCTAGCTACGGACGAGAAAGAAAGAGAGCGCGCGTTGGGAACGAGAGAAAGAGAACGCGCGTCGGGAACGAACGCCCTTGTGCACCGCAGCGCCCCTAGCTACGGACGAGCAAGAAAGAGAGCGCGCGTCGGGAACGAGAGAAAGAGAACGCGCGTCGGGAACGAACGCCCTTGTGCACCGCAGCGCCCCTAGCTACGGACGAGCAAGAAAGAGAGCGCGCGTTGGGAACGAGAGAAAGAGAACGCGCGTCTGGAACGAACGCCCTTGTGCACCGCAGCGCCCCTAGCTACGGACGAGCAAGAAAGAGAGCGCGCGTCGGGAACGAGAGAAAGAGAACGCGCGTCGGGAACGAACGCCCTTGTGCACCGCAGCGCCCCTAGCTACGGACGAGAAAGAAAGAGAGCGCGCGTCGGGAACGAGAGAAAGAGAAAGCGCGTCGGGAACGAACGCCCTTGTAAAGCCCCTATATAAAAAAAGTAGCGTCACGCTTTGAAGAATGCCGCCGCCTCCTCGCACACCCTGTCCGAGGCCGACGCCGCGTTGGTATTGGCCTAATGGCATCACGTGGACCGCCGAGCCACCGGACGCTGGCTGCGTTTGTTTACGATCACGCTCCGTCGCCATTTTCGCTTGGTAAGCGTCTACCGACTGGCGAGGAGCGCACGTTGGTACCGTTGCTCTTCCTTGTTGTTTAAGTTTGAGAATGCGTTAAACTAAGTTTTGTGGCAAGTGCGACGTCGCTTCAAGACATTTTCCATAACCATGGCTTGCTGCGCCTTTGGATGCCAAAATACTTCTAGCAAAGGCAAGCGACTCTTCTCGATACCGTCCGGTAAGCGCGACGGGTTAAGAAGAAAGACGTGGGTTCATCGAATTGGCAGGAAGAACTTCAGACCAACACCCTCCGCACGACTATGCGAGGTAAGTTGCGAGTACGTGTACTTTGGTGTATTTGGACGTGTATTCGGCGCGCTTAATCGTTTTGTACGCCTACAGGCTTGCATGCGCGGGCACGCGAGCCTTCGCGCGTGCTTAGAAGATTGGCAAGCGCGCATGTTGACGGCTTTGTATCTTGTAATGCCCTATCGAACCTTCAAAGCAGCGGTTGTTTGTGCCCTCTGCCAGCCTTTTTGCGTCATAGCTGATACGCGTCGCGAATTCACATGGTATGGACGGTGCGGATTATTTAGGTTACCGAGGGCTTGCTGGAGGCCAAGATGTTGACATTCGATCACAAACTTATTATTTACACCAATTCTCAACGAGATCTTGCGACACGCGCTTGACAAATGTTACGTACCTGATTGTAGCGCACGCGATACATTCGGAGTCGTCATCGTTTAGGTTCTTAAAAGAAGTTTTCAAAACAGGAATAAACGAAAACCTGCCGTCACTGAATTTATATAACCCTCCTTACAGAAATTCTATGCTGTACACGAAGTTACTCGAAGCTAGAAAGCAAACGCAAACGCTCAAACGCACCGCCTGGCTAAGTAAGCGCGCATTCACTCTGCGAAAGGTCGTCTGCTACGCTCGAGCGGTGTAGGCGGCGCCACGGTCGAGGAGCGAGCTCGAAAGAGAGGAGAATTGAGGAGGAGGGAAGGTGGAGGAGGAGAGTGTCGCTACTTTTTTATATAGGGGCTTTACGCCCTTGTGCACCGCAGCGCCCCTAGCTACGGACGAGCAAGAAAGAGAGCGCGCGTCGGGAACGAGAGAAAGAGAACGCGCGTCGGGAACGAACGCCCTTGTGCACCGCAGCGCCCCTAGCTACGGACGAGCAAGAAAGAGAGCGCGCGTCGGGAACGAGAGAAAGAGAACGCGCGTCGGGAACGAACGCCCTTGTGCACCGCAGCGCCCCTAGCTACGGACGAGCAAGAAAGAGAGCGCGCGTCGGGAACGAGAGAAAGAGAACGCGCGTCGGGAACGAACGCCCTTGTGCACCGCAGCGCCCCTAGCTACGGACGAGCAAGAAAGAGAGCGCGCGTCGGGAACGAGAGAAAGAGAAAGCGCGTCGGGAACGAACGCCCTTGTGCACCGCAGCGCCCCTAGCTACCGACGAGAAACAAAGAGAGCGCGCGTCGGGAACGAGAGAAAGAGAACGCGCGTCGGGAACGAACGCCCTTGTGCACCGCAGCGCCCCTAGCTACGGACGATATATATTGACACGTATAGATGTTTATCTTTCACCGGTGGCCGCTTTCCACCGGCTAACAAATGTTAAACGTTATCGTTCGGCGCAGGACGCGCCTGTATCGGAAGTTTCTAGAACGTTATCGATGCTTCTTTCCATTGCCTGTTTTCACCGACGCTTATGTTATCTGATTGCATGACTGACGCGAATTCTCTAGAACTTTCTGGAAGACACGCGGGCATCAGGGATTAATCTAGAACCTTCGATGACTCAGGTATAAAAGCCGACGCGTTTCGCCGCTGATCAGATTTTCGACGATCGCCGACTGTGTTCGCCGTTATCGTTGTGCTTTGAGTGTACCTTGCTTTTGTGGGCACAGGTTCGCCCAATAAACAACCAGTTTCGTTGTACACAGTTTTACGACTGTTTTCTTCAGCGTCACTACTACGTGACATCTGGTGGAGTTGCTTTTGTGTCCATGCAGCGGACACCCCCGCAAAGCCGCGACCCAGGCCCGAAACCGGAGGACGAGACCAACATCGCCAAGGACCAGCGAGCTAGCCGTAGGCAGCAAGGTCTTTTGCCAGAATACGGACTTCTTCCCGAGAAGACCACAGCGATCAAGGCCAAGTCAACGACCTCAATGGCAGCCCCAGCGTCCCCCATCCTGCTGCAGCAACCTCGGGAGCCACCGACCTTCCGTGGATCATCAGCTGAAGACCCTGAAACATGGCTGGAGACGTACGAGAGGACCGCGACATTCAACAAATGGAGCGACGATGACAAGCTGCGCCATGTCTATTTTTCGTTGGATGACGCTGCTCGGACATGGTTTGAGAACAGGGAGACCACCCTGGTGACTTGGGACCTATTTCGCGAGAACTTCGTGAGGAGCTTCACGAGTGTCGTACGAAAAGAAAGGGCTGAAGTTCTCCTGGAAACCAGAGTTCAATTGCCGAACGAGAGCATCGCGATCTTCACGGAGGAGATGACTCGCCTCTTCCGCCACGCCGACCCTGACATGTCTGAAGAAAAGAAAGTTAGGTTCTTGATGCGGGGCGTCAAAGAGCATCTATTCACTGGATTGATGCGCAACCCACCCAAGACTGTGGCAGAATTTGTTTCGGAGGCGACAACCATCGAGAAGACGCTTGAAATGGTAGCCAGACAATACAACCGCCGTGCGCTGACAAACTACGCCGAAGCTCAAGCTCTAGGCGCCGACGACCTGCACGAGACGATCAGAGCTGTTGTACGGGAAGAACTACAGAAATTATTCCCAAGGTCGCAGCCTCAGATGACTTCAATCGCCGACATAGTTAAAGAAGAGGTTCAGCGATCTCTGGAAGTGCCAGAAGCTCCGGCATCGCCTCAACTACAGCCGCAAGCGATGACCTACGCCGCCGTCGCCCGTCGTCACGGCCCCCCTCCGCGCTCGCGCCAGGGCCCCGTAACGCCGCAGTTCCGTCGTCCACCGCCACCGCCGCCAGCACGCCCGCCCGTCGCCCAGCGCAGCTACCAGCGGAAGACGGACATTTGGCGCGCCCCCAACCACCGCCCGCTCTGCTATCACTGCGGGGAAGTCGGCCATGTCTATCGCCGATGCCCATACCGCGAGATGGGCCTACGAGGGTTCGCCGTCAACGCGCCACGTCCACAGCTTGGCGAGCGACCACGCGACATCGCTGACTACCTCGCCGGAGCCCAGTTCCAACCACGACGACCCTCACGCTCGCCGTCACCAGGACGTTACCTGTCGCCGCAGCGCCGACCATACACTGGCCCAGCGCGGGGCCGGTCCGTGAGCCCCTATCCGGGAAACTAAAGGCAGCAACCGATGGAGGTGCGGTTGCTGTACGACGCAATACCGAAGATCCTCCGCCGCCACCGACGACGACAACTCACGCATCATCACAACGGGGTACCAGCACAGCGCCTAGCAAGAGCCTTGACGACAACACTTCGCCGCCGAAAGAAGACCTACCGACGCGACGTAGCAGCAGCGAAGCAAGCCGACGTAGCCGTGATCCGACGCCACGACTTAACCGCAACGCCAGACGACGGTCTACCGACTTAGACGTGGTAATCGATGGTCATAGCGTCACCGCTCTCGTCGACACTGGAGCTGACTATTCCGTCTTCAGTGGCCCGTTCGCCGCCAAGTTGAAGAAGGTGAGGACGGCCTGGCAAGGACCTGATATCCGGACAGCGGGAGGCCACCTAATAACGCCGGCTGGAATCTGCACAGCGCGAGTCACGGTTAACAATCGCACTTACCCGGCGAGCTTCGTAATCATGCAGCACTGCTCCAGGGACGTCATCCTAGGCATGGACTTTCTAAACCAACATGGTGCAGTCATCGATTTAAGGTCCAAGTCAATAACGCTTTCAACGGACAACGCGATACCACC
The DNA here is from genome assembly GCF_013339745.2 of Dermacentor silvarum. Taxonomy (NCBI): domain Eukaryota; kingdom Metazoa; phylum Arthropoda; class Arachnida; order Ixodida; family Ixodidae; genus Dermacentor; species Dermacentor silvarum. The sequence goes on from NC_051155.1 coordinate 116,438,321, forward strand.
GGATACAGACATCAGTTACCATGCCTTGAATGTGCTAGAAGAACAAGTCACCGTTCCGCCTCGCTCCAGTGTAATGATTTTCGTCGGTGCCGAAGTGCCTGCAGATATGGAGGGCGTCATCGAGGGCGATCATCACTTACTGCTTGATCGGGAAATTTGCGTCGCTAGAGGCATAGCTGAGCTACGTGAAGGGAAAGTAAGAGTGATGCTTACGAACTTCAGCCACGAATACAAGCACATTAACAAAGGCACAACGGTCGCCTACATCGACGAAATAGTACAAGCCGGCAGTGCTTTTGCCTTCACGGATTCTAGTGCACCTGCAACGAAGACTGTAGTACTTGAACCAACTTTCGACGTCAATCAGAACCTTCCTTGGCATAAGAAAGAACAGCTAAAAGCTCTGCTCCTGCAATACAAGGACTGCTTCTCGTCGTCGTCAAAAGTTCGACAAACCCCGGTCGCCAAGCACCGCATCATAACCGACGAATATGTCCGCCCACTCCGTCAGAGCCCGTACCGAGTTTCGGCGCGCGAACGCGAGGCCATAAGGCAACAAGTCGACGAAATGCTACGCGACGACATTGTCCAGCCGTCCAAGAGTCCGTGGGCGTCCCCCGTGGTGTTAGTGAAGAAGAAGGATGGAACCCTACGTTTCTGCGTCGATTATCGTCGCCTCAACAAGATCACGAAGAAGGACGTATACCCTCTCCCACAGATTGACGACGCCTTGGATCGACTCTACAACGCCCTCCGCTGCCTGCAAGGTGATGGAGGCCATTGCTCTGGCACGGCTCGAATGGGTGGCCCGCGCCTGCGGGTTCCTCGCGGACCAGCAGACAGGCTTCCGGCGCCGAAGGTGCACTGCGGACTCCATCGCAGACGTCGTCTCCACCCTGGAGGACGCCAGGGCCAGCGGAGACCTCGCCATGCTCCTCCTCATCGACGTCAAGGGGGCGTTCGATGGCCTCCCACATGCGGTCGTCCAGCAGGCTCTGGACCTCCTGGGCATTGGCGGCAACCTGCGGCGGTTCCTGTCATCGTTCCTGAACGACCGCACCCTCAGGGTCCGCGTGGGCCATGCAAGGAGCACTCCCCGTCCGGTAGCAGCAGGCGTACCACAAGGGTCAGTGGTGAGCCCGTTTCTCTTCAACCTCGCCCTGGCCCGGTTGCCTGCTGCACTGCCGACCGACCCTCACTACAAGGTGGAGTGCTCCATCTACGCGGATGACATCGCCCTGTGGGTGCGGGGACCGCCACAGTCAAGCCGCCACGTGTGCCTGGCCCTCCAGAGAGCCCTGGACACCACGGCCGCCTACCTGGGAAGCATCGGACTCTCGGTTTCGACGGGGAAGACGGTGGCCCTCCTCGTCCACCCGAGAGCAGCGGCACGGCGCTCAGCTCCCCGGCTGCAGCTGGAAGGCGTGCGCATCCCATGGAGTACGACTGTGTCGTACCTTGGGCTGCGCATCGACCACCGGCTAACCTGGCGACCGGCAGTCGGGGCCATGCAGACCCAGACCATCAGGGTCCGCAAGGCCGTGTCGCAGCTCCTTGCTCATGGAGAGGGCTGCTCGGTGAAGTGGGCCCTGCGGCTCTACGAGGCGGCGGCCACATCACGCCTGCGGTACGCCCTCCCGCTGGTGGCGCTGCCGCCACGCCGCCTCGAAAAGTTGGAGCTGCAGCACCGGGCGGCCATCCGACTCTGCCTGGGCGTCCCCCGGAGCTCCCAGATTGCCGCTACCCTTGCGGAGGCTGGAGCATGGCCCCTGTCGCTCCTCTTCCTGCAGCAGGGGCTGAGGCACGTCGACCGCCTCCACCATGCTCCTGATGGCAGAGGCCTGCTGCGTCGCCTCCAGTCCCGGCCTTCCTCAAGGATGGGTCAGCTGTGCCGCCTCTACGAGGAGGTGGTTGGCAACCCACCGCCGAATGCGGTACAGCTGCCCCCACCGCAGAGGCCTCCTGTCCCCATCGCCACGGAGCTGCCCGGGATTTCGAAGAGGCGCTCACCCGCTTGCGCCCTGCAGCAGACGGCCGCCTGCCTCCTGGACGAGACCCTCGGAGACCACCTCCTGGTGTACGTCGACGGTTCGGTGGTACCGGACACCGGCTCTGCCACGGCGGCCTGCACGGCACCAGCCCTGCAGAAGAGCAGGCAGTGTCGACTGCCCAGACACGCCAGCTCGACTGCAGCGGAGGTGGCAGGCCTCCACCTGGCCGTCGACCTACTCTCTGAGGAGCTTCCTGGGGTACCAGCGGCCATCCTCTGCGACTCCAGGGCAGCCCTCCTCGGCCTGCAGAGGCCAGAAAGCGCCAGCCTTGGAGTCGCACTGCTGTCTACCCGGCTGACAGCGCTGCAGGACGCAGGCCACCCGGTGTCCCTGCACTGGATCCCCGCCCACGTAGGGATCCCGGGCAACGAGGCAGCCGACACCCTGGCGAAGGACGCCCACCACACCACTGTGCCCCTCAGTCGGGCCGTGACGGAGGGCGACTTCACAGGACTGAGGCTGCGGCGACACCTGGCGACCCACCACCCAGACAAACGGGTGGCACTGGGATGCCCCCCACGACCACTCCCCCAGCGAGGCCTGGCTCGCAGGGAGACCTCGCTCCTTCTCCGGCTCCGCATCGGCTGCAGCTGGACGGCAGCACGCAGCTACCGACTGGGACGAGCGACGTCCCCGGCCTGCAGCTCCTGCGGGGAGCCGGAGACGATCGAACATCTCCTGCTGGCCTGCCCGGCGTACCTCCAGCAGCGGGGCCCACTCCTGCAGGAGTTCCGCCGCCTGGGCCTCCCCTGTGGCAAGGAGGAAGATCTCCTCTTCCCCGGCCGACACCACCTTTCTGCACTTCGAGGCGTCGTGGAGTTCCTTGACTCGTCAGGGCTCTCCGCACGCCTCTAAGGACATTTCTACAAGCGGGAAGGCCTCACGGCCTCCCACTCCACCCCGGGCCTGACCGGCCTGGCACAACACCCCTGCAGACTCTGCAGCACGCCAAGGCCTTCCATCGGCCTGATACGTGCCGCCTATGCCTGCCGGTTTTGCTTCGCCCAGCCATGGCGTCTCCACTCTATCCCTTCTTTCGCTCCCACTTACCCCTCCCCGTTGGCGCTGAGCCGTGCTCCCTCAAGGGCTGCAGAAGATAGCGCCAACCTTTCCCTTTCCCTCAAGAACCACTTACCACCACTCTACAACGCAAAGTATTTTTCGTCGATGGACCTCAAAACCGGCTACTGGCAAATCGAAGTTGACGAGAGAGACCGGGAGAAGACTGCCTTTATAACACCAGACGGACTGTTCGAGTTCAAGGTCATGCCGTTTGGTCTTTGTTCGGCACCTGCGACTTTCCAACGGGTCATGGATACAGTACTGGCAGGCTTGAAGTGGCAGACTTGCCTCGTCTATTTGGACGACGTCGTTGTGTTTGCCTCAAGCTTCGAGGAACACCTCCGGCGCCTTGAAACAGTTCTTCAAGCTATCAAGACCTCCGGACTCACGTTGAAGCCAGAAAAGTGCCGCTTCGCATACGAGGAGCTCTTGTTTTTGGGCCATGTCATCAACAAGTCTGGAGTGTGCCCTGACCCACAGAAAACGGCGGCCATCACTGACTTTCCTCCGCCCGCCGACAAGAAGGGAGTGCGTAGATTTCTTGGCCTGTGCGCCTATTACAGGCGCTTCGTCAAGGACTTTTCACGGATCGCCGGGCCACTGACATACCTCACGAAGGCCGACGTCGAGTTCAAGTGGGAGACGCCGCAAATCGAAGCATTTGAAGAACTGAAGCGACGCCTGCAATCGCCGCCCATTCTTGCGCATTTCGACGAAAACGCCGATACCGAAGTCCACACCGACGCAAGCAGCGTAGGACTCGGCGCCGTGCTTGTGCAGAGGACTGACGGAATAGAAAGAGTTGTAAGTTACGCTAGCCGGTCGCTATCGAAGGCGGAATCAAATTATTCCACAACAGAAAAGGAGTGCCTCGCCATCATCTGGGCTACATCAAAGTTTCGCCCCTACCTCTATGGCAGGCCCTTCAAAGTTGTAAGCGACCACCACGCCTTGTGTTGGCTAGCTAACTTGAAGGATCCTTCAGGTCGCCTCGCACGATGGAGTCTGAGACTTCAAGCATTCGACATCACCGTCGTCTACAAGTCCGGCCGAAAGCATTCTGACGCCGACGGCTTGTCTCGCGCCCCCGTCGAACCGCCGCCACAGGACGACCAGGATGACGACACTTTCTTGGGACCCATCAGTGCCGACGAATTCGCTGAACAACAGCGAGCCGACCCGGAACTAAGGAGCCTTGTAGACTACCTAGAAGGCAAGACCGTCACTGTGCCGAAGGTGTTCAGGCGAGGATTGGCGTCGTTTTTCTTGCAAAACGATATTCTCCTAAAGAAGAACTTTTCGCCTCTCCGAGCCAACTACCTCCTCGTGGTGCCCTCAGCGTTGCGTCCAGAGGTTCTGCAAGCTCTCCATGACGACCCAACGGCTGGACATCTTGGTTTTTCCCGCACGCTCGCGAGGATACAAGAAAAATACTACTGGCCTCGCCTCTCTGCCGACGTCGCCCATTACGTAAGGACATGTCGAGACTGTCA